>NW_004524621.1:2535334-2589160 GCF_000260255.1 Octodon degus | reverse complement strand
TTCTGATTTGATTTGAAACTGTCTCATTGCTATCTGTTTATCAATAAAATTTTGAAAAAAAATTTCTTGAATCCAGCTCCTGGGACCTCAATACCCCCATCATGTTTCATTAACAGCATTCTCCTTAGCTTTTTAGCCCAAGGCAACAGCAGACAAAGGCAACTTCCCCAAGTCCTGTGGAAGGCACACCAAACCCTCTTGGAAATTCAGTCAGTGTGCTTCCTCCATCGTACCCTCCAGGGCCCTCCAGCTGACTATCTGGGGAGGGTGTAGCCCTGTAGTGCCTGACACAGAGTTATCAATGTGTGCTGCTCTTTCTGCCAGTAGCAGATGTGGGGCATCGGTGCCTTTTGGCCTCACTGCCAGGTGTGCTCCAAGGGTGCATGCATCAGGACAGCGTGGTGCTCCATTATCTATGGAAATACAACCTCCCTCCCCAGGTTTTCAGCATGGCACAGCTGAGGCCTTCAACTCATGCAAATTCCATGGAGCTCAACCGTGGCAGTCAGCAGACAAATCAGGTTAGTATCATGCTCTGTTTCCATGTATTTTTCAAAAAATGCACTCTTGAAACTTGACTACATCAGCTGTTTCCCCTCACTGCTTCCTGGAGCCCACCAACATACCCCCAATCAAGCTGCACACCTAATGAAGGTCAAGGACACCAGTGCTTCATGTTCTAGCTTGTCACTGGGCTTTGACCATCCTGGTGCCCCTTATAGCATATAGATATAGATATAGATATAGATATAGATATAGATATAGATATACAGCCTATGTTTTATTGTGTCCTCATATCTCTGAGCAGAAGATCAGTGGTCCTAAGCAAGGGCCCCAACATTATTTATCCTTATTTTAAATAAGTATTGCCAGGGCTGGGGAGATAGCATAGTGGAATAAGTTCTTGCCTGGCAAGTGCAAAGTCCTCAGTTCATTCTCTGGTACCACCAAAAAAAAAAAAAAAAAGCATTGCCATCATTATAACTGTATATAACTTAGCAGAGCAATATAACTATACATAAATTCAAGACGAAAAAGGCCATCATCCTAGTCACAGAGCAATACAACTAGGAAATAGAACTGAGTTAAATAAACATCACTTATTCTGAACCATTTAGCAAGAAAGAAAATTAACCATGAAGTTGGAAGTTAAATGTACAATAGATTATAAAATAAAGCAAATAAGTATACTAGATATCATCCCTGAGATGTATTTAAAACTGCTTTCAGGGATACATGCATAACCTCAAATATTTCCACTATTAAAGAAAGAAAATGACAAAGTTCCCAAATAATTTAGAAAACACAAATTATACAAAACATCAGGAATAATAAAGCTAGAAATAAGACTGAATTCATTCAAATATCTGCATAAAACTATACATACAAATCTGTATTTGTAATCTCTCAAGAATGAACTAAATTTCAGCATTTCTACAGAGTGAGGGAAAAATAAGAGAAAGTAAAATAAATGGAAAAATGTGAAAGACCCTTTCTGAAAGTAATTGAGATTCCAGGAGGACCACATCTGAGTCCCGGGGCACTGGGTGGACTCTTGAGGGTGTCGGTCCTGAGGCGCCTAGGTGTGCAAGCCCTCCTGAGACAGTCCGCTCTGCAAACAACTGGTGGAAAAATGAGATCATGACACTCAACCTCCTTTCATGAAAGGCAAATGTGTGCTTCACAGGACCTGCTGTGGCTTTATGCTGGTTTGGGGGCCTCAAAGACCCAAGGTTGAAGGCCGAGTCCAACACCTGGGAAGTACGGAAACTTCAGGAGATGGAGCTGAGCAGGGAGGTCCTTAGGCCACTGGAGGGCTGCCTTTGAAAGGAACTATGGGCCCTTTGTTCCTTCTGTTGCTTCTGTTCAGAATGCGACTCTCTGTTCCTCATACTCCCACCTTGGTGGGCCGCCCTCACCCAGAGCCAAACCAATGAGGCTGCCCAGTGTTGATCTCACCTCTCCACAGCTATGGGCTGAGTAAGTCTTCTCTTAAGTTAACTGCTCAGGTACCTTGTTGCAGCAGCACAAAGCTGACTAATGAAGTATATCAAGGAACTAGTGAGTGCTCAGGAATTAATCCAAACAACTGCAAAGTTTCCTGAAGTTTGTTTGATTGGGGAAGCCTTGGAGTTCCTTCATTACATGTGCTCAGGAAATAAGACCTTATCATGGCCCCGGTAGACCCATTGTGTAGGGTGATATCTGGGATTTCATCTTTAAAATAATGCAACTCATGAAAGTTGGTGAAAGGTCTGCTTCTCCCATCTCTGGAGTGGTACTGCCAGGACTGTGAAGGGCAGTTGATATGGAATGAGCTGGTGGCAGTGGGAGTGTGCTTTGTCTGGGTGAATTCTCTTACTGCACAGTTCCATGCTGTAAGAAACCTCCCCCTAGCATTGGCCTGGTGAAAGCCACTGGATGGACAGGGACATTGAAATGACCACAGGGGGACAACATCTAGGACCTGAACAATGGAGAGCAAAGAATAGACTTTGGTAAACAAAAAGCAAAGGGAAAAATGTGGATGAAAATGAGTCGCTTGGATACACAAAAGAAAAACCAGATCAGTATCTCAGCGACAGACAATTGTTACTAACACTCTGTGTGTCCAGCCAGTGTTCTATGTGCTGTCCATATGATTTCTTATTTAGTCCTCCATGTACATCAGGAGGTGGCTGCCAATGTCCCCTTATACTGATGCAAAACCTGTGGAGTGTAGTTCATAGCGTGGCTCTGAGGGAGCGTTCACAGGCAAAGACAGAACATGCAGCCAGGTGAAGGTGGCCAGAACCCACTCTCTTAACTATACTACCCTGCGAGCCTCACAGAGATGCACCCCAGGGACCAAATGAGTATCTGAGAAAGGAGGAGTCATCAACACAGATCCTACAGAAGAAGTGGGAACTAGAAGCTCTCAGCTTCCCAAAACGTAGTGTTAGTAAAGTTATGGTGACTGCAGTCAGAGAGCAGACAGAAACCCTGTAGGAAAGAAAAGCAAGGTGACAACAACATTCAATCTGAATAAATTGCCTCTCCACAGAACCAATATCTGGAGAGTCCAAGGCTTGGCAAATGTAAAAAGTGAGAAGGAAGCTTTTCTGACTGAGCTGATGATGTAGCTCAGTCAGAAAAGGCTGACTGAGCTGATGATGTAGTTGCCAGACACTGAGTTTTTAGGAAGGGATTAGATCATGAGCACTGTATCCTGATCAAGTACCTCAATCCACTCATGTGTTCAGAGCTCAATGGGCTTATTAAGCAGTGAAGCATAACTGAGTGAAGCAGAGAATTACAGGTGTGGATTTAAGGTATCTATCTTGGGCCGGGGCCAGTCTTCTCTGGTTCTTTCCTTCTCGATGCTTCCTGTCCACCACAACGTGAGCAGCTTTCCTGTGCAGCACTTTTCCACCATGACATTTCCACCTCACCTCAGTTCACAGCAAGGGAACCAGCTGGCCATGGACTGAAACTTAGGAAACCATGAGTCAAAGCAGAGCTTTCCTCCTTGAGGCTGTTTTCCTCAAGTATTTCGTCACAGCAATGAAAACTAACCAACATGAAGACCCTGACCATGGCTGGTGAGAATTTTGATCAGGAGAGGACAGTAGAAGAGAAATGAATGCCAACTATTATCTTCTCAGAAGTCAAATTCATAAGAGAGTGTCAGATCCATTAGGAATTAAAGGTTTGACAACAACAAATCTGATGTGAAAATGGACAAATGACTCAAATAGGAATTTCTTTGAAGATGACATAGAGATGGTAAATAGCACATGAGAAGACAGCACCACTAATCGATGGGAAATGCAAATTTAAATCCCAATGAAGTACCACTTTGTGTGGACTAAGGTCGCTAATATCTTTAAAAGGAATAGACAAAGGGAAAAGAAAAATTAGAAAAGGAAAAACTTGAAACAAAACTGTTGTAAATAAGGAAGGGAAGAGGGGTTGAAAGAAGGGTAGTGAAATGGGGAATAAAGAATATCAAGTCATATCATGCACAGGTACAAATTTCCTATGAAGAATGTGATCACTATGTATACCTAAAATGTACTAATGAACTTAACTTAAAAAGAATAGACAGGGCCAGACAGATAGCTCAGCAGACTAAAAAGCCTGCACAGGCAGATGCAGGGACTGGGGTTCAATCCCTGGGCATGCCATGCCAGCCTTGCCCCTGGAGCACGCTGAGATGGTGACTGATACTGGGAATGGTTATGCAAACCTGTAATCCCAGCGCTTGGGAGGTTGAAAACAGGAGGATCACTACAAGTCCAATCTGTGTAGTGAGACCCTGTAGACCTCGTACTAAATACATAAAAAAAAGATAAGCAATAACAAAATTGGTAAAAATGTAGAGAAATTAAAACCCTTGTGCACTGCTGGTGGAATGTAAAACAATGTGGCCTCTATGGAAATAGAACAGCAACTCCTAAAAAAATTTAAAATAAAATTAGCATATAATCCAACAATTTTACTCTTCGGGTAAATGCCTGTAGCAGATTCCTAACTGGTGATCAACTTATTACATCTAGTTGCATTAAACTATTGTGATGCTGAGTGTGGGAGGCCCTCCTGAGGATTGTTGCCAACAGCAGAAAAGCAAAACAGAAGAAGCTACTGAGACACTGTTAGGGATGCTGTTTGGAGAAGCTGTTGGAGCTGTTGGAAGCGGCTGGTTCTCTTGAGCCGTTCTGCTGGAGGACCTTGTCATTCTGGCTTTCCTGATGAACTCTGGCAGAGCTCTGGTCCTCTTCTTGAGCATCGCTTCCTGGCTCCAGAGGGCAAGATGGTGCACTGCTCGGCCTTGTGGAGAAGATTGTCTCATTGGCTTTCCTGATGGGGACTCAGCTTTCCTCGTTGCTGAAGGAGCTGGGGGTCTCACTGTTGCTGAGGACAGCTGTGGTACCATTGGGGGAGCTCTGGGGCTTACCTTGAGCATCGCCTCCTGTTCCAGCTCAGTCCCCCGGCCTGCTGGCACAGATCCTTCATCCTGCTGGCACAGACTTTCTAGCTTCCACCTCTGACCTTAGGGCTTTCCAGCACAGATCCGTGAAGTAGGCCTGCAGGAGACTTGGTTGTGGGCTCTTGGCCTCTAGTTGGATTTTTGGGAGGGATTGTGATGATTTCTAGGCCCCCAGCTGGATTCTTTAGTATTTAGTGTGTGGATAGGTTTCCTGTTTGTGTTGTATATAATTCTTTGGGTGTTTCATTACAAAATATTATAAAATGTGTCCTCTATGATATTATTGACCTTGAAAAACAAAACCCCAAACCAAGACAATGCCCAAATAAATGAAATCAGGTATTTGTACACTCATATGCACAGCAGAGTTTACAATAGCCAAAAAGTGGAAGCAATTCAAGTGTCCATTGATGAATGAACAGATAAATAAAATGTGGTATATTCACACCTGGAAAAGGACAGATTCTGATACATGCTTCAATGTGGACTTGGAAGATACTCTGTTCAATGAAATAAGTGAGACATAGAAAGTAAAACACTGTGTGATTCTGCATGTATGATGGCCCCAGTAGAGTGTAATTCTTAGAGATAAAGTATAATGTGGGTTGCAGGGATAGGGTAAGAGTAGAACCTCTGATGTAAGGTTTGCTTCAGGGGCGCTAGAAGTGCTGTGGAGCTGGACAATGCAGTCAACAGTACATATTATGAGTGTATAAAATGCCATAGGAATGTGGCTTAAATGATGAATTTAATTCATGTAAATGTTACCACATTTTTAAAAGAAACTAGGGATTTATAGAACTGTAGACTTTATATGTGAAGTCAGTTGTACTGGCATTATGCCCTCAATAAACTTTTACTTAGAAAAGAAAAAGGATTTAAAAATCAAAAGTGAAAAGATAGTCAAGATTAAGGCTAAATAACACGAGTCCTTTCCATCCGTAAAAGCCCGTTTTTCTAAAGCGCCCTCCCTCACTAGACCAGCATGCATTGAGGGCAGTGAAGTGGAGCTGCGGAGCAAGCAGGAAGCAGGACTGCGAAGAGGGAAAGCACTGAATTAAATGCAATTCAACATGTTTCTTTGCTGCTAGAGTCTTTGGGAGCTTTACATAAATTAACAAGCAGAATGAATCTCAAAAAATCCATAGGTAGGTTGCCCAAGTTTATTTAGTTTGTGAGGACCATACACCATAAAAGTCCTCAAAAATGCCAAGAGCTGACTGAATGGGGTCCACGCTGGGCCAAGAATACAATGATGATGAGTGAGAGGGAGGGCGAGGCAGCCTCGTGAACCTAAAGGCTTCCATCCGTGGAAACCACCTGTCTCACTTCATATTTCTTTTGTTTAATCTAAAGATTAGTCTTTCACATGATGTTTGTATTATCAGTTTTCATTGGCCTGAAAAGGCTCCTTCCTCCAAGGGGCGGACTGAGCAATACAAACCACTTCACTCGTTCATCCCAGAGCAGCAGCTGATTCAGGAAACAGATTCCATTACTCATGCATGTCTAGTGGGCATTAAAACTGGCCACAACAGGAGCCCGAAAAGCACATGGTAGTGTAAGTGCTGAGTCATGAAGCCTAAGATGTAAAGCACAGAACAGTCAAAGAATGACTCAGAAAAAAGCAGTCATATCTAACTTCAAGGGACACTTCCAACGTAAAGGGGACACAGAAAGGTGAGGGAAATATTCACAAATAGTTGGGGGGATTAAAAGATAGATAAAAGGAAATAGGAAGGTAAATCTTTTTCAAATGGGAGGAACCAGAAATGTAGTCAAGAATGAAAAGGAGGGGAAGGAAGGAGAAAGGGAGGGAGGCGTAGGGAAAGGAGGGAGAGGATGAGGCAAGAGTGAAGGACTGCTCTCCACACTGCCCTCCACAAGGATGCAATCCTGAGTACTGCACACATGGACTAATAAAGAAAAGTAAAAAGAAACCAATACCTTGTGAGTTATGTGAAACAAAAAGATTTGAAGCCACAACCACCAATACCACACAGCAACTCACCACTTAATATTATTATAATATAGGGCCTTTGAAAGTTTTAATCCTCTAGCAATGGATCCTCAAAACATACAGCAAAAACCTGACAATATTGTAAAAATAAATTTTATTTTTGCACATTTCTCTTCAAATCTATAGCTAAAAAATTAGTAATAATTAATAACAATAGTGGGCTGGTGAGATGGCTCAATGGTCTAAAGCACCTACTTAGAACAAGCTTAGCAAAGCACAGGGACCGCGGTTCAATCCCCCAGCACCACATGCCAGCCAGCCCCGCCCCCTGGTGGGCTGAGCTGGCCACACACACACACACACACACACACACACACACAAATAAATAAATAAAATTTAAAAAAATTAATAACAATAGGTAAAAAAGATATAAAACAAATTAATTATGTAATGCAAGAAGCTAGTACAAAGTAAACATTAAAGAGAAAATGGAAACAAAGGTATATGAAGCAAGTAATGATGTAGAGAATTTTAAAAAGTCTACATACTAAAATGCTTTTCTCTCTGAAAAACTAATAAAGTTAATCTCTAGTAAGATATAACTGGGAGAGAAAGAGCATACATAAGTTATAGTTAGAGTGAAAAAATTACACAACCAAAGAGAAAAAAAAAGTTTACATCATATGGGGAAAAGGGCCAACGAGATAGCTCAGTGGACTAAATGCCTGCTTAGACAAGCAAAGGGACCGGGGCTCCATCCCCTGTGCCACATGCCTCGCCAGCCCCACCTCCAGGTGTGCTGAGCTGGCCACCGAGACTGGGAGTGGTGGTGCACACCTGTAATGCCAATACTGGGGAGGCTGAAAACAGGAGGATCACTATGAGTCTGAGCTATGTAGTGAGACGACCCTGTACCAAATACATAAAAAATAAAATTAAACAAATAAATAAATTATAAGGGAACGTTATGAAAAATGTTATACCAATACATTTCAAATCCTAAGTGAAATAATTTTGCAGCAAATAATGAATTAGCAGAGTTTATTAAAGAAGAACTTGAATAAACTAATAACAAAATAACTAATACAACAAATCTGTAATCAGAAGCCCACTTGCCTCCATCCTAAAATAAAACCCAGAAAAATGTAAAAGGGAATCTTGTCAAACTTTAAAATTTTAAAGCTATAAAATTCTCCTTCTGTAAAACTATTTCAGAGAATACTCAATTTCAGGCAACGCCAGGAAAAGAAAAATATAAACAATAACTTTTTTAATAAAAAAATTCTATTTACTTAGAAGCATTCAAAATATTAAAAAAAAACAGTTGCAACTTTTTTTTTGCAATTACAGAGTGGCATTCAGTTAACAGAACAACAATTAAAAACACACCGAGATATATAATAGTCAAGATCCCAGAAATCCAACACAAGAATATCATACTGAAAGCTGCTAGAGAAAAGCAGATCACATTCAAAGGAAAACCCATCAGAATTACAGCAGACTTCTCTTCACAAACCATGAAGTGAAGAAGAGCATGGAGCAGAGTACTTCAAGTCTTCTATGAAAACAAATTCCAACCCAGACTATCATACCCTGCAAAACTTTCTTTCCAGTTTGATGGAGAAGTGAAGTACTTTCATGACAAAGAACAACTAAAGAATTTCATGATGACAAAAGCAACCCTATACAGACTCCTGAAAGATGTTCTAGAGAGGGACCAAAATGATCAGAACTCCACCAACGAGAACAGAAGAAACCCACTAAATAGGACAAACAATTAAACACAGGAGAAAAAAGAGTTAAAAAACAGCATTCAAATAACATTTCAATCATAAGTCAACACATCTCAATTATAACCATCAATGTAAATGGACTCAATTCACCAATTAAGAGAAACAGATTGGCACACTGGATTAGGAAACAAAACCCAACAATATGCTGCATACAAGAAACACATTTAACTCATAAAGAAACTAAGGCTGAAAGTCAAAGGATGGAAAACAAGACTACATGCCCCAGCACTTCAGAAAAAAAGCAGGGTAGCAATCTTGATCTCAGAGACTCTCAATTTCAAACCAAGAATTATCAAACAAAATAAAGAAGGCCACTATATACTAGCTAGGGGAAAAATTCAAGAAGAAGAAATAACAATCATAAATATGTATGCACCAAACAACAGGAGCACCCAACTATATAAGGCAAACTTTAATAGACACGAAAAATGTAATATCCAATACAACAATCTTAACAGGAGACCTTAAAACCCCTTATCCCAAAAAGATAGATCGACCAAACAAAAAATTAGCAAAGAAGTAGCAGAACTGAACCAGAGCTTGGAAAAAATGGACTTGGTAGACATATACAGAGTGCTCCACCCAACCACAGCAGAATACACTTTTTTTTTTAGCTGCACATGGATCATTTTCTAAAATAGACCACACACTAGTACATAGGTCATGCTTAAGTATATGCGAGAAAACAGAAATTATCCCATGCATATTATCTGACCACAGTGCAATGAAACTAGAAACAAATGACAAAAGAAAACAGAAAAACTGGCTAAATACATGGAAATTAAACAGCACCCTACTCAGCAATCAATGGGTTACAGATGAAATTAAACAAGAAATTCAAGAATATCTACAATTCAATGAAAATTCATCCACAACTGATCGGGATTTGTGGGATGCGATGAAAGCAGTTCTCGGAGGGTAATTCATAACTGTGAACTCACACTTTAGGAAAACAGAACGGGAACAAATAAACACCCTAATGCTGCACCTTCAACATCTAGAAATGGAAGAGCAAACTAAACCCAGAGCGCAAAGATGGGAAGAAATCATAAAGATTAGAACAGAAATTAATTCAATTGAGATGAAGAAAACATTTCAAAGAATTAATGAATCAAAAAGCTGGTTCTTCGAAAGATTAAATATAATAGATAAGCCCCGAGCTAACCTCATCAAAAAGAGGAAAGAAAAAATTCAAATACAAGCAATAAGGAATGAAAAGGGTGTAATTGGGTCAGGGAGATGGCTCAGTGGAATAGGCGCTTCCCTGGCAAGCACAAGGGCATGAGTTCAATCCCCGGTTCCACAAAAAAAAAAAAAAAAGAAAGAAAGAAAAGAAAAGAAAAGAAAAGAAAAGAAAAGAAAAGAAAAGAAAAGAAAAGAAAGAGAAGGGTGTAATTACCACAGGCCCAGTGGAAATTCAGAAGATTATCAATAGCTACTTTGAGAATCTTTATGCTCACAGAATAGAAGCCACAGATGAAACAGACAGATTCCTAGCAAGGTACAAATTACCAAAACTGAATCAAGACGATATAACAATTTTCAATAACCCAATAACAGCCAAAGAAATACAGAATGTGATAAAGAGCCTACGGACAAAAAAAGTCCAGGTCCTGATGGATTCACAGCTGCATTCTACAAGAAATTCACAGAAGATATAATCCCTACACTACTCAAACTCTTCAATGAAATAGAAAAGGAAAGAGTTCTACCAAAATCATTCCTGGAGGCAAGTATTATACTGATACCAAAACCAGGGAAAGACACAATTAAGAAAGAGGACTACAAGCTGATCTCCCTCATGAACATAGATGCAAAAATCCTCAATAAAATCCTAGCAAATAGAATGCAGCAAATCATCAAGAAGATCATTCAGCTGGGGAGATAGCTCAGTAGAATAAGCACTTACTTGGCAAGCATAGGGTCCTGAGTTCAATCCCCAGTACCGAAAAAAACAAAGAAGATCATACACCATGATCAGGTAGGATTCATTCCAGGGATTCAAGGATGGTTCAATATTTGAACATCTATAAATGTAATACACTATATCAATAGAGCAAAAACTAAAAACCACATCATCATCTCAATTGATGCAGAAAAAGCTTTTGACAAAGTCTAACACTCACTCATGTTCAAAGTCCTTCAGAAAATTGGAATATAAGGCCTCTACTTCAATCTGATAAAAGCCATCTATGACAACCCAACGGCTAATATAATTCTCAATGGGGAAAAACTCAAATCTTTTACTCTCAGATCTGGTACAAGACAAGGATGTCCTCTATCACTCCTCCTATTCAATATAGTTCTGGAATCATTAGCTATAGCCATTAGACAACAGGGAGAAATAAAAGGAATAAGACTGGTAAAGAAGAAGTGAAACTATCATTATTTGCAGATGACATGATACTTTATTTAGAAGACCCAAAAAACTCCAAAAAGAAACTACTAGAATTGATAGACAAATTCAGTAGCATAGCAGGTTATAAAGTCAATACCCAAAAGTTAATAGCATTCCTCTACACAGATAACAAACACACTAAGAGGGAAATTAGAGAATCAATACCTTTTACAATAGCCTCGCAAAAAATATAATACCTTGGAATTCATCTAACTAAAGAAATCAAAGATCTTTTCACGGAAAATTACAGTACTCTAAAAAAAGAGATAGTAGAGGATTTCAGAAAATGGAAAGATATTTCCTGCTCCTGGATAGGAAGAACCAACATTGTGAAGATGGCCATACTCCCAAAATTGTTGTATAGATTTAATGTAATCCCAATCAGACTACCACCACCATACCTCTCAGATCTAGAGAAATTATTCCTAAAATTTATTTGGAACCAAAAAAGGCCTAGCATAGCAAAAGCAATCCTGGCCAACAAAGACAAAGCAGGAGGTATTACAATTCCTGACTTGAGATTACACGACAAAGCTACTGTAATAAAATCAGCATGGTACTGGCAACAAAATAGATCTGAGGATCAATGGAATAGATTAGTAGATGCAGAGGTCTCTAAGAATGCACTCAGCCACCTGATCTTCAACAAAGGAGCCAAACACACTTACTGGAAGAAAGATAGCCTCTTTAACAAATGGGGCTGGAAAATTTGACTCTCTATATGCCAAACTAAAACTTGACCCAGGTCTATCATCATGCACTAAACTAAAGTCAAAATGGATTAACGAACTGAACATTAAAACAGAAACACTAAATCTCCTAGAAGAGAAAGTAGGAGGATCTCTTGAAGACATAGGGGTAGGCAAAGAGTTCATGGACAGAAATCAAATCGCACAGGTAACACTTGAAAGACTTAACAACTGGGACCTGCTCTTACTGAGAAGTTTTTGCACGTCAAAAGAAATTATCAACAAAGTGAAAAGACAACCTACAAACTTCGAAAAAATCTTAACTAGTAAGCACTCATACAAAGGTCTGCTCTCTAGAATTTATAAAGAACTGAAGAACATTAGAGCCCCTAAACTTAAAGCCCCAATCAAGAAATAGGCATCTGAGATGAATACACACTTCTCAGAGGACAAAATTAAGGAAGTAAATAAATATATGAAAAAATGCTCCTCATCACTAGCCATCCATGAAATGCAAATTAAAACAACATGGAGATACCATCTCAGCCCATAAAGAATGGCTATCATAAAGAAATCAACCGACAGCAAATGTTGGAGAGGCTGTGGGGAAAAGGGAACCTTTCTCCACTGTTGGTGGGAGTGTAGATTTGTGCAACCATTATGGAAATCAGTGTGGAGACTCCTTAAAAAACTAAGACTGGAAATCCCATTCAAGCTTGCTATCCCCCTGCTGGGAATTTTCCCGGAGGAACTGAAAGCGTCATATCATAGTGATATATGTGTACCTATGTTTATAGCAGCACAATTTGTGATAGCCACATCTTGGAAACAAACGAGATGCCCGTCACATGTGGAATGGTTGAAAAAGATGGGGTACTTTTATATAATGGGGTACTACTCAGCTATAAAGAAGGATAAACTTGAAGCCTTCATATTTAAGTGGATGCCACTTGAAGATATACTTATAAGTGAAATAAACCAGACCCACATGTGTAAATACCGCATTGTCTCCCTAGTATAAGAACTTAAAAGAGGAGTCACATATAGAAAGTTACAACACAAATAAAAGGAAAGCGAGAACTTGAGAATTGGACAATGAGGAGTGGGCAAGGAGAAAAGCTGGGAAACACGACAGGGGCAAAGCCATACATTTGTACTCATGAGATGGCTGGGGCAGTGATCCTGGGGTACATCAGCAGGTTTTTGAGACTAGTGGTTGGCTGGTGAGACTCTCACCCTGACTAATTGTATATGCTGGTGCCCGTGAGCCAGATGGCTGCACTGAAGATGGAGATGTGTAATATAGGGGTCACGCTTGGAGTGCCTGCCATCCTGTTCTTCTAAATATGTACTTCTTGTCATGACATACCATTTATTGCCATAATGTCTCTCAATTAAAGGCTTTGGGGGGGCTAATAAATTGAAAAAAAAGACAAGAATAAGAAAAAAATGTCACAGGTCTATCCTGTTACAATTCTGTATATGGTTAGGTTTCTAAATTTCTTTGTAAAAATATGTAAATGCTTATTTCTTCTTTTATAAAATCATTTTTCCTTCATATTCTGTAAGGACTTAAAGTTCAACATAGCAATATTTGATGGAAAATACCTGTTCCATGATATACCAAAAATGTTTGATATTTAGACAGATAGGATAAACCAAACTGCATATCCTGCAGGTTAATAATAAGCTTCTCTTTTGGAGGGTTAACAACCTAAGTTAGCAGATCAAAACTGGAGAAAAGGAAGGGCTGTAAGATCAGCCAACATTTTGGCCCTAGCCTTTCAAGGTCAGTGAAGACTCGAGACATAGGAGAACCTGTGCTGTAACAACATGTAACTTAGTTGTGCTCCAAATTTTCTGAAAAAGAAGATTATGGAGCCATGGAGGAATGTGATCAATGATGTATAGTGTGCCTGGGGAGAGTCACATGGAGAGAAAAAACATTTTTTCTGGCTTTCACAGAGAGCAAATTGGTCAAGCAATGGCCATGACTCATCCTCATGGCTGACACTGACAAAGGATGTACAAAGTGCGGTACAGGGCTACAGGATAAATCCTAAGAGTACTTGACTGACCTTATCAGATACAAAAGTTACATTTCTTGTTATATAGGTCTTGCTTTATCTTGGTCTTAACCATCCAGCAGAAAAGTATAAAAACAAGGTATATAAAGTAAAGCCATATTAATACGATGAGCTGTAAAAGGCTCGTCAATAACTTCTGAGGATAACCCATTAATATTATAGACTGCTAGACAGTGTTAGATTGTTTAGTTGAATTCAAACACCTATAGTATTTAGATGCCAATAGAATATCCACCTCTGACAGACAATAAAAAAAGGATACAAAGGAAAGATCATTTTGTATTTATATATACAAAATAGGATAAATATACAGCTACTTTCACTTAATTCAATGATAAGAAAGAGGTATACTAATAGTGTTTGGGCAGGTTACCCTACCTGCTTCTTGTACTATGGATAACCTTTAGGGAGATAACAATGTACACTGTATTATCAAAACTGTCCTATTAATCAGCTGTGAAACTATCTCATTCATACTTATTTCTCAAAAACAATAAATAAATTAAATTTTTTTTAAAAGTCTGAGATGCTATTAGAGATTAAATGTGAAGAATGTAAGACAACCACCCAATGCAATGTAGATTCTGGCTGAGATTCTGACTAGTGAAAGGGCATTTATGAAAAACTGGCAAAATTTATAGAAGGTCTGGTGATACTAAGAATGTCAAGAAATTGTACCAAAGTTAATTTCCCAGTCTCAATAATTCCATTATGATTATGTAAGATGTAAAAACTCAGATAAAACTTAGTAGCAGGGATAGAGGGATGACCATACAATATCTACAGCTTTTCTGTAAGTCTAGAATTGCTTCCAAATGAGATTTTTTTAAAAACTGAAACAACAATTAATCAGAATCTCATTCATAAAAGCTTCAAGAACCACAAGGAAGACATACAGAACTGAACCTAAGATGGGCATGATTGCTATATTTAAAGTTCTTACTTGAAAGACACCAAACAACATAACAAATAACAACATAATAAATAACAAGTGTAACAAATACAAAACACATGAACTATGTATAGACACCTTGTTCACAGGCAAAAATACCAATATCATGAAGTAGTCATTTCTCCACATGCCGAAAGACTTCCAAAAATGTCTAAAAAGAGCAAGGTAAGTAATTCACTTTACTGAGGCAAGACGTTTCATAAAGATGGAATCATGAAAACACTGAGATATTTAACCAGAAATCAACAAAACAACATGATAAAACAAAACAGTGATCTCAAAGATAGACCTAGAAATGCTTGGACTTGAGCACTGAGCCTAAAATTCCTACGTAGAACAAAAGGCCCAAAACAGGCAAACACATTAGGAAATAAAACAAAGGAGAAACTTGATCTATCTATCAGGACTTGCAATAATTACTTCTTCCCTGGAATTGCTTATAATACTAAGTCTTGACACACACATTCATTTAGTCACTGAGATATGTATGAAGAAAAGATAACTAGACCAACGCTGTGGACCAAATTGTGTTCCCTCAAAATTTGTATGTTTATGTTTTAACCCCAACATGACTGTAATTGGAGATTTAAACAGCTTTCACAGCCATAAGGTTTAATAAGATCACAAAATAGGGCCTTAATTCAATTGAACTGGTAGCCCAAATTCAAAGAGAGAAATTGCTGTGTCTTTGAAAGACACAGACGGCAGGCAGCTGTCTACAAAATAGAAGACAGCTTCACCAGAACCCACTCATGTTGACATTGATCTGAGACTTACCTGGCCTCTATAGCTATGACAAAGTAAATTTCAAGGTCCAAGCCCCCCAGTCCATGGTATTTTGTTATGGCAGCCCAGGCAGACCAAAATAATCAGTAAAATGCCATGAACAGTGCCCAAACAGATGAACACATGTAGGAGAGAAATGGTATTACTCATCACCAGGGAAAGGATTGACTACTGAATTAATGATCTGAGATTCTGGACTATTCACATGGAAAAAATAGATTTGAGTCCTTAACTTACAAATATGAAAAATGACCCAAGGAGAGTTAAAAACTTAAGTGGAGAAGTAAAACTTTAAGGTTTTTTAACAGAACATTCAAGAAGATCTTTAACATGTTAACATGGAAAAGAATTTCTTAAAACAAAAAAGTTTTCCTAAGAAAAAAGCACCAACTACCCAGTGTGGTGTTGCATGCCTATAATCCCAGCACTGGGGAGACTGAGGCAGAAGAATCAAATTCAGGGTCAGCCTGCACTACACAGTGAATTCAAGCCTGATCTGAACTACGTGGTGAGACCCTGCCTCAAAAAAGAAAAAGAAAAAAAAAAAAAACATAAAAAAAGATTTAGTAAACTTGACTGTTATGGCTTATATCTAGATGTCCTCCCCAAACCTGTCATGGGGTGGGGGTTTCAAAGGTAGCTGGATCTCGGGAGTGTGAATATGGATCAAGGGTGTGTGATTACTAAATGAGTCCACTGATTGGTTAGCATAGTTCTGGGTGTGGACGATGCGAAAGCCCAGCCTTGGGGTGAGTGGCTCGTAGCCTGGCTGGGCAAAGGTCTAGGAAGCTCACCGTTAGCTGCTTTCTGCTTACCCGGCCATGCCCCTGTGTCATGATGCCCTGCCTTGTGGACTGTGGACTGAAACCTCTACAATCTGTGAGCTAACTAAACCTCTCCTCCTTTAACTTGGGGCGGCAGGTATTTCATCTCAGCAAAGAAAAATGTAACTAAGACACTGACCAAATTAAAAATGGAAACTATTTTCCAATAAAATGTAAATATAAAAACTGTGAACTAGAAAAAGGGATTTGTAGTGTGTGCTGCTGAAATGAGGATCTAAACTTCTAAATAAACCAATGCAAATCTGTAAGAAAATGATGAACAAAAGATAGGAACAGGCCACTCACAGAAAGGGAAACCCCAAAGGAATTTTATGTATCTTTGAAATGATGATCAGATCTACTAGAACCAGGAAACACATCATAAAACAATGAAATTTTAGTTCACATTCATCGTCAGCAAAAACTTAAAGGTCCAATAATTCTAAGTATTAGTGGAACTGTGAAGAGCCAGGTATTGAGTTATTTAATTATATAGTGGATGAGGACATAAATTAATAATTTTAAAAAGTGTCCAGTGTCTACGATAGATGGAGATACACAGTTTTTACCCAGTCATTCTTTCTGTAATGTGAGATGTGATTGATATATTCTGTGGATTTTAAATTAAAAGTTTTATTACATTAAAAGACATACTGCCAAGGGCCGGCCAGATAGCTCAGTGGACTAAAGTGCCTACTTAGGCAGACACAAGGACTGGGGTTCAATGCCCAGCATGCCATGCTGGCCCCACCCCTAAGGCATGGTGAGATGGCGACTGAGACTGGGTATAGTGGTGCATGCCTGTAATCCCAGGGCTTGACAGGCTGAAAACAGGAGGATCACTATGAGCCGGAGCTGTGCAATGAGACCCTGTACTAAATACACACACACACACACACACACACACACACACACACACAGATGATACTTAAAAATGTAAGCCTGTTTTATTGAATAAAAGGAATGTAACTCTCGTCAATAAAATGGTAAGCAATACACAAGGTAGCAATTTCCCGAAACAATTTACTTTTACAGCATGTTGACAATCATGATCCCCTCTGTTATGCCATGACAATTACACCTGTACTTACACTTCCGTCACTCCTTCTGTTCCATTTTCATACAAGGATGTGGACGTCGGCATTTCCCATGTAGCTGCCTCCTGCTGAGTAGGGGTGAAGTTTGGGGAATTTTGGAATGGAAGCTTTTGACCTGCTGAGCTATATAGTTCTTTGCCTTGCTTTTGGAGGAGCGATAACTGGACGCTTGCTTCTGGTAGCAGTCTGGAGGCCTGCACATACATTTTTTATATACAAAGTATGTTGCACTTAAACCACAAGTAAATTTGTACTATAGGAGGTTGTAATATGCATGGCAAGATGGGATTTTAAGATTTTTTTTTTTCCATTAGGGACAAGCGGCTTCTTCAAACTTCTTTAGGCTTAGGGCATAAACTGCCACCCTTATACTCTGTCAGCCCCGACAAATGTACAAACTATACAGATGCTGCCCCAGGAGGTCAAAGTACAGTCCCATTTCCACAGGGAAGGGATGGAGAGGTTGGAGCCACGGAGCGACGAAAATAAGCCTGGACCTGTCTATCACCTAAGTGTATTCCCCTCCCTGCACTGTCTTATCCTTTTCTCGGCGAGATGATGAGTTGGGTGATGTAGCCACTCCATCTTCTAGAGCAATCTTTGAATAATGTCCTTTTCTTTTTCATCAAAAAAAAAAAAGATGACACTTAAAAGACACACTGCCATTAATTCCCCTCAAAATACTCCCCATAATACCAAAACAATCAATAAAACAGCATATTTACCTTCTTGTCACCTTTTAAAACAATTCTGGAAGTCTTCATTCTTGTCTTTTACAAGGTTCAGTTAAAAAAAACCACCCAGTTCCCCCCAAAAAATAAAAAATAAAAAAACAAAACAGTGACTGCTGATGCTGATGCCATCCCACAGGCTGGTAACTGCGACAGCGTCCTCCTCTGTCTTACTCCCTGTGTCTAGCACCGTGTGCCTCCTGGCACTCTCCCAAAGTCAAAGTGACCATAAAGGTTTAAATTGATTCAGAACCTCGAGGCAGCAGCCAGGACAGTGCAACTGAAGGCATTTATGTTGCTTTTTTTTTTTTCTTTTTTGGCGAAACTGGGGATTGAACTCAGGCCCTTGCGCTTGCCAGGGAAGCACTTATTCTACTGAGCCATCTCCCCAGCCCCCAACTGAAGGCATTTATGAAAGGGGACTCCAGAGCTGCTTCAGAAAGGGACAGGAATGCTGGGATAAGGGAGTTCAAAGCAAGACAGGGAATTCTGAGAAAGAGTAACAGGAATGAGTCTTTTACTGTAATAATTTTTTAAACATCCACCATATTTTCCTATCCCCCCTCATACATTTACTTAAAGGAAGCTCACACATGTTCAAAAGAGACAGATCCAAGAATGTTTGTTGTAGCAATTTATATCAAAAATGAAAATCATCAGGGCTGGGGAGATAGCTCGGTGGTCTAAGTGCCTGCCTGGAAAGCGCAAGGATCTGAATTCAATCCCTGGCACTACACGCCGCGCAGTGCCAGCCTGGAAGCCCCGTGTGGTGGCACGCATCATTAATCACAGTGATGTGAAAGAACAGGACGAATCAGAATAGTGAGACGGTGACAGGAGGGACCAGGATTACAGAGGGTACTGCGGGGGCATCAAAATGCTTTGACATAGTCTCTACTTGAAACAAGAGTCAAATGTGACAGAATGATAGGAACCCACTGAGCTGGGACACACTCACATGTGGCTTATCTGCTAATCGCTGACTCTCGCATAGGTTTGCAATGTTTTACAAGCTAAAGAAAAAAATTAAATGCTTCCAAGCTACACCCTCAATGTGGGAGAAATCTGAAACCTGAGTTACCTTGAAAGCAACTTTTAATAAAATTACAGGAAAAAAAATACAGTGTCAACCTGCTAATCCATTATCCACAGTGTCTGAGCCCCTCCTCCTCCTGCGTACCCCCAGCAACAGAAAAGCAGATTAATCGTGAAATCTAGGACACCACTGCCACTCTGGGGAGAGAAACAACAATACAATTCACAAAAGAAGGGAAACAAGCAAGGACAATTTGCATGAATTATGTCTGAAGGTACAGCTGAATCCGCCCTTGTTAGGCATACTTGACACACAAAGAAATGCCAGTAAATGCGCACAAGAACCACAGAAAAGTGAAGGAAAAGGAAAAAGAGGGATTTGTGCAAAACATAGAAAAAAGCTAGTTTGGGAGAAAACAGACTCCCAGTGCATCAAAAGCATTCACAATAAATGATTTATGCCACAAGAAACTAGGACAAAATCAACAAAACAAGAAGGGACATGTGGAGCCACACAGAGCTAGAATGAGATTTGAAAGGGAACTTTGCAGAGTGCCGAAAACACAGGATAACCCAACACCTCTGCATAATGAATAAATAAATGAGAAGCAGCAAGAGGCAGAACAGACCAGGTGGTAAACTTAAATAGTGACACTGAAGAATAGCTTCGGATAATTATAGGGACCAGAGGTGACATGAAAACACCCCAAAACTGAGACAACAAACATACTGATCCTCTTATTCCAAGGATACTGCTGCTGCTGAAAAATATTTCTGGCATACCTGCTGCCGTGTTTCTAGGGTTCTTGTTTTCCTGAAACAAAACTCTTTGCAAACAATCAGTCCAAGGGGCAGACAGGAAATTATATGTAGTAGCCAATGAATGGAGAACTGGGTGGGGCTCATGCTTCAAATGTACTTTCTCCCGGACAGGTTTGGGGTCTGGGTATTTACTAGGACTGGGTGAGGAGGGGTTGCCTGCAGGCAGTTCTCAGAGCTTTTCACGGGAAGAGGGGAGAAGTCAAGCAATCAGGTACCACCCCTTTCTTCCCAAATTTGGGAATGGCCGTACTGTCCTGGTGCTGATGGACGCATCCTTATTGATAAAATGAGAACATCCTGGGCTCAAAGTCACCTGGAGTAAACATGACATCTAGGCCAGACTGAGCCAGACTCAGCATCCTTCAAGTAACTGAGAGTACTCACAGCTTGGTGGACAGCAGGTGGGGACACAGGGTGACTGGCATACGACATTTAACTATTTTTTTTTACAGTTTGAAATCATATTTTATTTTTAATGTTTCTAGAAATATTTATTAACTATTTTAAACATGAGTTCAATCCCCAGTTCCACCAAAAAAAAAAACTATTTTAAACAGAAAATGCCTTTTCCCTTTCCTTTTTATAGCATCAATAGCACAAAAAACATTTTAGAAATGATACTGAATCTTTGGGAAGACTGTATCTTGTATTTAAGGAACTTGAAAATCTAGAAGCATGGGACACATTTTCAGAAGAGTAATTTGACATTTACTCATTTATGGTGATATCTTCAGAATCAGCATTTAGGGAGGCCATATGTAATAAGGAGTCCAGGAACAGAGGGGTCTTCTCAAAGTTAAACATAGCACACACTATGAAGACGCTGAGGAAACAGAACACACACTAACAAAAAGAACACAGGCAAGCTCAACTTCCAGTATTATATAGCGGGTATTTCTAAAGGCTGTAAAAGCATGCTCCATTAGACACAGCTTGTCCTCATTTCTGGAAGCAATGGGCTTTTCTCCTTATGTACAGCAAAGGGTTATAACCAAAATAAACAGGATTTCAAAAGTGCTAGTATTTAACTCTTATGGGCAGTGACATCTGACTCACAGGACAAGAAGCCATCAGTGGTTCACATGCTGGCGACACACCTTTCTGGTGATGACTTTTATTTTTTTATTTTTTATTTTTTTTATTTTTATTTTTTTGCAGAACCAGGGATTGAACTCAGGTCCTTGTGCTTGCCAGGGAAGCGCTTATTCCACTGAGCCATCTCCCTGGCCCCAATGACTTTTAAAACTGAGTTATTACTCTGCTATGAAGAAGGCTAAACTTGAATCAGTCATGGCAAAATGCATGCGCCTGGAAAGCATAATGTTATGTGAAATAAATTGGACACGCAGGCTTAAATGTTGCATGGTTTCTCTTATACGAGAACCCCAAAATATAACTAAAGAGCAAAATAAAAAGACGGATAATAGGAAACAGCAAGACAGGCCTTTTGCAAAAGGGAAAGAAACCAAGAGAAGGAGGGAGGAAAAAAGGAAACATAAAAAGAATGAAGACGCTCTAAGCACTTGTGCACCGGCTCCCCGCGATGGATGTAATCACGTACATCGCAAACGTGGGCTAACAGACACTAATTTTCTAGAGCTATTATTTGAAGTTTAATAAGCTTTTCCTTATTTCCATGCCTCATTTATTGATCAAAATTAACATTAATTAATACAGTGCAGTGTTCAGCACCTAAGGGGAAAGTAATAATAACAGTCAAAGCAATTGTCACTTATGGAGCACTTACATCTCACTCCTGCACTGCTCCATGGCCTCATATACAGCCCTGAAACAAGTACCGCCATTTGTACCTCTAGTTTTGGTGGAGGAAACAGAGCCATAGAGAAAAGAGGCAACTTCTTTAATGTAGCAATACTTGGCAGCATTGACATCTGCAGGCAGGTATCTGGCCCTAGCATTTTTAATCTCTTCTTAAATATTCAGGAAGTGGGATGAAATTAGTGGTCAGCTGCTTTATTCACCCAGCTTGGTCCCAAATGACTTCTAGCTCTTTATCTTCTATGGAGGATGTGAGATGATCTTCAAAATAAGATAGAAAAATTCTGGTTGAGCCAGGCACAGTGGCACACACTTGTAATCCTGGCACTCTGGTAGGCTGGAGCAAGAGGACCCCAAATCTAAGTCCAGCCTGGGCAATTTAGTATATAGTGAGATCCTGTCTCAAAATGAAAAATTTTAAAAAGGCTGGGAGTATAGCTAAATACAAAGGTCCTGAGTTTGATTTCATGTACTACCACCAAAAAAAAAAACAAAACAAAAATCCAAAAAAGTAGCTGATCCATTTATGAATGAGTCTTATCGCATGCCATTCTTACTTCCTCATCCTAGTTTTCAAATAATCAACAGGTTAAAATTTCAAAGTCCCTCTTACCCACCCACTCACGTAGTGTCATGAGACACATGAGACAAGGACTCACCAAATTCCCTCCTTTCACAGGAGGAAAAGCATTGTCTGAACCCACGAGAGGGCACCACCAAAGCCTAAGAGAGCCCTATCTTCAGCCTTGGGCAAGGAAGAGGAGACTGGAATTGGGAGGACCAGGAAAGGAGCAAAGGGCAGGAGGGGGAGCCACAGGATAAAGGTCCCAGGTGGGCCAGCAGCGAGGATCTGGGCTCCCAAGGGCTGATAGTTTTCAAAGCCACTTGAGCCCAAATTAAAGGGCCGACATTCACAGGAGGCACAGGGAGCTCCCCAGGGTATGAGTGCCTGGTTCAGAGCCCAAAGCCAAGTCCAAGACAAGGCAGGAGGAGCTGGAGCCTCTGAAGCCCTCCCAGGATCCTTTGCACTGTCCTAAACTGGAACTGCCCAGTGCCTGCAGTCACAGACAGAGACTGAGTGAGCAGGCTATGCTCCAGGGTCCGCTGCCAAAGCATGGGGACCATCAGCATGCAGGGACTCCTGGCCACGCAGGGATGTGGAATCCATAACACCGAGCATCTGCAGAGGTCCTTACATGTTTAGAGCACCTACCTAGAAACCCTGCGAAAGAAAGGGTTTCAAAGACACCACTGACTGCGTCACTTTTTTAAGTAGAGAGTGTGGGGGAACACAGACGCTCTGAGATGCCCCCAGGAGTTAATCTCAAGGGCCTCACCCTGGGCTCCTCCCTGAACATCAAACTGTGCTTAGTTTTTCATTTATCTTGAGGAGAAAACTTTTTTGATGAACTGACAGGAAAAGAATTAAAGAACACAGAAAACAGGCTAAATACGTATGTAATACTGTCCTTAAGAGAAAGATGTCAAATCCTCTTTTTTTTTTAATTTTAGGAAAGGGTCTACAGGGTGTTGAGGGTCTCACTACTAGATAGGACTTGTAGTGATCTGACTGTTTACAGCTTCCCAAGAGCTGGGATTACAGGCATGTGCCACCACGCCCAGTCTCACTTGCGCTCTCAGTGCGCCCCCCGGGGGCGGGTCCGGCAAGGCAGGCGGGATCAGGATCTAACCTGGCCCCTGCACCTGCTTGCAGGCGCTTTAATGATGTTTAAATCCTCTTTCTCTTTGAAATTGAGTGTGCATATTGCAGGCACCTGCTTTACAGAACAAACATTCCCGCCCCCCAGCAGGGGATCAATTGCTAGGCAAACGCTGTACCATCCAGCTATCTCCCCAGCCCAAGACTCCAGAATTTAACTAAAATACCTTATCACAGACAAGCAGTGATGGTGTACCTCTCGGAGTTTTCAATGATACAGCCTTCTGCAACCCGTGTGCCATAGGCTCACCACCACTGCACACAGGATGGGTCCAACCTGCCTGCATTTACCACCATGAGTAAGATACCACAAACCCACAGGGGAAATGCCACCACCCAGAGGGGCCCTGTCCTTAAGTTCTCCTTCTGCAACTCCCTGACCCAGGACAAAGACAATGGGAGGTAACACTAATAGTTTAAAAGGTTCCTGCATTCGGTCGAGGATTTTTTTTTAAAGCTTGGCATGCCCATAGGAAGGACGGGTAAGAAACAATTTTATTCAGTTTTCTATTCTTTGGAAGCTAAATTTACGCATTAAAAGTTACAAATCTAAGCAAAAAGTGAAACAGAAACAGGACGGGGGAAAGTCAATGGAATACAATTACTTTCTGCACTTATTTACTGTGTACATTATATACCACTGTGTGTGTATACAGATATTGTAAAAGTAATAATAAGAATAATGCTGTTGACAAAATTAAGGCACCTTAGGAGTTAGTGACCTAAGAGCTTCTTTTCTGGTTTGATCAGACACAGGAGACATGGCTTTTGTCCCTGGTCAGTGGGAGATGGGTTTATCCCTCGCAGCCCATGCCCCCACTCCTACACTGCAGAGCTGCTTGCTGCGGGGTGCTCCGGAGTGGATTTTCTTTTCAAGATTTGGTTATTCTTTCGAACTGAGTAATGTCTCTACTAGATGTCCATTCTCTAACCTGACGCTTGCGCGCTGCCCACCCAGGAACATACTTCCTCCTGTGTGGGTGAGGAGCAGTGAGACTTTGCCCACGGTCACAGTTACACCAAGTTCGATGACATATGCCCTGTAACCTCCTTCTCCTTCATTGAAACAAGAAAGGACGCAGGAAGCAAGACTGCAGCGCAGGGCCCCCGGGCGCGCCGGTATCACCTGCTCCAGCTCCAGCACCCGCGTGGCCCCGCACCCCCTTCCCCGCGTCCCTTGCTAGGTCCCTTACCGCGCGCGAGCATCCTGCGCAGCCCGGCCAAGCTGCACCGGCCAGAGCTCAGAGCCGCATTCCGGCCGCAGAGGAGGGGCACGCGGCCATTCTCCCGGCGCTGTCCAGGCCCTGGATGGGTCTGCGCTCCGCTCCTCGGTTCGGGGATGGGAGGAGCCGCAATAAGCACCGGGAATCTGATAGGTGCAGGGCTGGGGGCGGGGCGGCTCAGGGGCGGGGCTGCGATCCCACAGCTGCCTGGCGCCCCTTCAGGAGCCGGGAGTTGTGTGTCCCGGCCGGCGGGAGAGCATCCCTCCCCCTCCTTGGACACTCTCGATGGTGGAACTGCGCAGATCCCCTGGGCCGGTTCTGGGAGTTCGCTGCCCTTCCAGGGACAGAAGTTTACTTTGAAACCAGCCGCTCCCCCGCACGAAACAGAGGGGACCAGATGCCTCAGAAGGCTCTGCCCTCCCCTGTCCTCTTGCAGTGGATCAAGGTCAGTATAGCCTCTGCCACTCTCGAGGAACACGGGATGAAGTGGACACGGTTATCTACTTTTACAGACGGGGAAACTGAGGCCCAGAGCGATTCCCCTGAGTAGAGTTTCAGGAGGAGCCCAGATTGAATAAAACAATCTGCTGTAGTGGACCGTGGCAGGTAATGCCCGCAGGAACTCACCTTTCTCTGGCAGGAGAAGCAACCATATATGTGCCTACCTTAATGTGCATAAATACGCATGCGTGTGTTTTGAGAGTTGGAGATTTATTGTCTAATCCTTGGAGGCCAACATGGCTGCACAGTAAAACACCCTGGAGAGCCCTGAAAATTCACAGCGCCGCTAACCCCAAGCCCAGGGGACATGACATATTTTATAAAGCCTCGTTTCCCACAGCCTCAGAACAACGCTGACCTCCCTTCCTGGCGGAACTATGATCTTTCTGCACAGAGATCATGTGAGCTCCTGTAGCTAGGAGGGAGCAGAGTTCAGGGCTTAGATGCTGCAGGATCATTTTGGAGAAAGGACGGGACCCTGGAAAGCGGGGAGCTGTGGACTGGAGGCAGGGGGAGCTGACAAGCAAGCGTCTGATGAGAGGAACACTGCGAGATCATAGAGGATTATTAACTCCCACTCTGTCTCCTGGGGTAACCGAGCAGGCCTGGTGCACTCTCAGCTCAGCAGAGCCAGGCAGGACGCAGGATGAGGGAGATGCAGCTGCTGCCTTGTACAGCCCAGGGGCACCTCTGAGCCCTGCACCACCCT
This sequence comes from Octodon degus, assembly GCF_000260255.1. Classification (NCBI taxonomy): domain Eukaryota; kingdom Metazoa; phylum Chordata; class Mammalia; order Rodentia; family Octodontidae; genus Octodon; species Octodon degus. The sequence goes on along the minus strand of NW_004524621.1, from coordinate 2,563,085 downwards.
GGTCCCCTCCCACCAGCCTCTGTCAGTCACTGTCACCTCAGCACCCAGCCTCAGACTGCTGAGGGACTGTGATGTGAGGTGGATAGAGAAGCACTATCCAGGGAAAGAGGCCTGGGAAAACAGATCTGAGAGTCCTCACAGACAGCAGGATCTCAGGGACTCAGCAGGCTTGCATAGAGGGGTGAGGGCCACTGCACAGGGACACTGTTGGAGCTGAGAGCAGAAACCGAGGAGAGAGCATCCAGGCTGAGTGGGCACAGGGAGACATCCTAGCAGCAGGAATTGCCTGCCTGGGACTCAGTATGGTTATGTGGAAAACAAGCTATCCGCAGAAGGCTGGGCAGGCAGGGCAATACTTGTGTGCAAACCACTTGGCCCAGTGAGCCCTCAGCAGACCAGCTGGGCTTGGCTGTAGCCTTCGGAAAGTGAAGCATCCTGACCCAAGACTCATGTTCCAAGGTTCAGACCGTGATCTTGGCCAAACTGTAAGGGACGCCCAGGCAGGAGCTGCTATATCTCCCCTCCCCCCACTGTCCCTGTTGGGGGATGGGCCTCATTGTGAGCCATGAGAACAGGCCTGTCCTGTCGTGGACTCTGTCTGGGTGGAGTCCCGACACCAGCTCACCACCGAGCCCACCTGCTTCACTGGGGAGGACCCTGTCCTGTGCATGGCAGGGGATTAGTAGCAGCCCCATCCCTACATCCACAAGGCCAGGAACACACAGGTTATAACAAACAAAAGTGTCCCCAGATTTGCTAGACATCCTGTGGGGAGGAAAATCATCCCTAGATGACAAGTGCTACTCTAGTAGAAAGGATGGGGCCCAAGTGCTCCCACAAATAGCACAGAAAACCCCTACCCATGACAGCTATAGGAACAGGGCAGGACCACAGAACAAGCCCTGATCATAGCGCTTTGTTCTAACCCTGCATCTCACTGGTTCCTGCGCTACTAGCCCTGGGGCCACTCATCCCCATCCCAAGGTCCCCTGTGCTCCCCTTCCAAGTGCAGGTATTTGTGACACTGCTTCTGGTGACCCCAAGATCTCTGTGCTGTCACCACCACCACTTCTGGATACCTGTCTCACACCCCCTGCCCCAAGTCTTGGCACTCTCTTCCATTTGCCATGGTTAGGATGTGATGTGAGTCTCACAAGGGCTCCCCAGTGCAGTGATCTTCAGAGTGGATGTGACTTTAAGAGGTGGTGCTTAGTGCAAGTTTAGGTCTGGGGTGATGTGGTTTCCATGGGAGCCCAGGAGGTTCTTTTGAGAATGCTGTTATAAAAGCAAAATAGCCCTGCCCCCACTGGGCAAGATGCCCATCTTGCCCTGTGATCTGTCATCCATGCATCCCACCAGGACACCACAAATCACCGGATGTGACATAGCCATGGAAGGGCCCCCACCTAAGATGAAACTGATGATGTCACCCTAACTGAGGCTTTAGTTCCAAACCTATGAGCTACGTATTCCTGGGTCTCTTGCTTCAAACCTATGAGCTTTTCTTTATAAAGCACCTAGCCTCAGGTGTTTTGTTAAAGCAGTGGAGAACAGCCAAATACATCCTTTATCCTACTCATTCAGCGCTGCTGCTTAACTTGGCGGGAGGACACCTGTTTCTCTATGCTGTCTTCCCTCCCAGATGAGATTCCAACGTACTGGTCCCACCACAGGCCTTCACCTGGCACATTGTTTGTATCTGGATGGCTCCAAAGCCTCCTACATGCATAGGTGGGTTTTGGCAAAGCTGGTTAGCTTACGTGGTGAACAGCTGATTTGCTGCTAGGTGGTGGGGTCTAGTTGGAAGGGACAGGTCATTGGGATGTTTTAGTTACTTTTGTTTCTGAGACAAAATACCTGATGCGCAAAATTAAGGAAGAAAAGTTTTATTTGCTTCACAGTTTATGAAGGTTTCAGTTCATAATCAGCTGTGGCAGGAAGGTGGCAGAAAATACAAAAGCAACAAGAGCAGCAAGGAGAGCAGCAAGCCTCTTTTCCTCCTTTACAGTGTATGCAGGCAACTCGCCCTTGGGCAGATGTAGCACTCCCATCCTCAATCCTAGTACTAGACAAATAAAAAAAACCACAAACTCTGGATTCTGCCATCTTGGAAAATCCAGGCCCCCAGGACTACATGAGGTTTTGAGGGAACATCCAGACACAAACCATAATAGAGGATGTGGCCTGGAAAGGTTATAACTCTCTCCCCACTTCCTCTCTCAACATTCCCTGCATCCTGTTCCTCATGCCCTGGGCATCTTTTCCTCTGCCATGCTATCCTGCCTCAGAGCCAGCTAACTATAACCTGAAATGTGAACCAAAATAAACCTCTCCTCCCTTAAGTTGTGGGTGTCAGGTATTTTGTTCTAGCAACAAGAAACGTATCCAAAACACACACGGTGAGCACAGAGCACTACCTATGGGGTCAGTAGATGAGGGAAAGACTACCTGGTTTCCTTTGCGGGGCTACTGTAGGGAGGAAGGCAGCAGGGCTCTGTGCATAGGGTGGGAGACATCAGCCCATCTCATTCCAGAACCTAGCTGGAGCCAGCCTCATGGCTAAGACAGTTCCAGCCACTCTTGTACAAATTTAGAGCAGGATCCAAGGTTCTGTGAGGCCTGGAAAGTGGCTTTCCTGTGAAGCCACTATCCCAGTTACAGGGACCCAGCCTGGAGAGCTTTGTAGCCCCACAGCAGCTTCCTCAAACATCATACTGAGCTCTCTTAGGGATCAGGTGAAGGGCACGGGAACAGAGAGCTGGTGCCACTGCTCAGAGGCCCTCGGCTTGTGCTATAGTGGCATGACCACTGTCTTGGTCCCCACTGAAGAGTACCACTGCTCCATCTGGGGATACCATGCCCATGTGGGCTGACCCCAATGCCACAGGCAGGCTGACCTTTCTCCATCTGGGAAGGAGTGGTCTTTGGTGGGGCTGCTCAGTAAAATTGTGACTTTTCCCCTTCTGGGGGACTCGGAAACATGGGCTGAGCTGGCCAGCACTGGCCTACAGATAGAAAGACTGGGCGGAGAGGAGGGTAAGACTCTGCTGTGCAGGTGACAAAGGAACTCATACCCAGAATGGGACTACAAAAGAGGGGCTCCATGGGAATGGAGGAGTTGTGTTGGATGGTCCCTATGAAATCTGAGCCCCCAGCCATGGGGCCACAGTGCCTAGGAGCCAGAATACACGCATGCATCCATATGCATAATTTATATTTTCATTTATTTTGGAATTTTCCAAAATAATACAACTTTGGCTAGGGAGATAGCTCAGCAGTCTAAGTGCCCACCTGGCAAGTGCAAGGACCGGGGTTTGATCCCTAGTACCACATGCCATGCCAGTCCCCACACTGTGCTAGCTACAGAATCTAGGCATGGCGGCACATGCCTGTAATCCCAACACTGGGGAGGCTGAAACAGGAGGATCACTATGAGTCCAAGCTGTATAGTGAGATCATGTACTAAATACATAAATAAATAAAATGATTTAATAATAATAATAATAATAATAATAATAAAACTTTATAGCACTCAGGAAACCCAAGGACATTTAGACAATGACCGACAAACCCCAGTGGTTGGGTGGACTGGCTGTTCAGGCTGAGTCGCTGTCACAACACTCCAGCCTTCACCCAGGTCTCCAGGGAGTTCTCTAAAGTTTTTGGAAATTAAGTTTCCCCCACAATCTTCAGGACAAGATTCTAAACCAGGGAGGGGACAATGAGGTGGGATTGTAAAGAACTTGCCCTGCTGTTTCTGTCACCCTCTCCCTGTCCAAGCTGGCTATAGCCCTTAGTTTCCTCATGTGCACAGTGGGCATGGACATGGGGCATTGAGGCCATGAAAGAGAGTGCGAACAAGCTGGGAATACCAGGGTCACCCTGTACTTTTCTTTTGGTAATGTGTGACAGTGTTCAGGCATTTCTTGTCTAGTTTCATTTCTGCCTATCCTTCTAGGTGGCTTCCTATAGGCAAGGCTAGGAATCATCTTACTGCCTGGATTTCCTCAGCACTGACCACAATGCCTGAGGAACACCAAGCACTTAAGACGAGTGGTGAGTGAATGAATGAGCCGATGAGCTAAACAATTAATTAAAACATTAACTGAACTCTTAGCACAGAGCCTAGAAGACAGTAAGTATTAATAATAATAATAATAATAATAATAATAATAATAGCATCATGTATCATCATCAATACATATTATTTCATCTTTTGCTTTTAGATCAGAAGGGCCATTTGGCAGAGTAGCGCCCTGGGTAGGTGTAATGGTAAAGTGTGATGGACAGTGTGACTTCATCAGTAGGAGCCAGTTGTCTGACTAATAAAGTTCTGGATGCATCTGTGGGTAGCTGACATGCAGGCCACAAACTGAGAAGAGGTGATCCATCCCACATATAGGTGACACCAACCAATCAACTTGTACCCTGGGTGGAATAAAAAGGGAAAGGAGACAGAAGTCTACCTTTTGGGGAGACTTCCACCCTCTGCCATTGCCTTTGGATGTTGTTCTCTAGTTCCGTGAGCCTTTCAAGAAAGGCTCGTATTGATGACCCTGCAGAGCGCGTCCAGGCCCTCCAGCTCCCGCATGCACAGAGGGCGATTTTTTTATTCTTTCACCTCTGACCTGTGAGGTGGTCATTTTGGATTCTTCCATCTCTAGTCTGTCAGGTCACCATTTTGGGTTCTTCTCCCTTTAACCTGCCAGGTAGTAATTTTGGATTCTTCAGTCACTGATCTTGCAGGCAGCCACTGTGATTCTTCTGATCCTGTGAACAACCTAATAAATCCCCATATCATTCTACATATATTGTATATTGACTCTGTTCCTCTAGAGAGTCGTAACAGTAGAAAAGTTGATCACTGTAAAGATGGATTAACTGATGGCAGTTTTGGAAAGAAGAACTACAGATACTCACTTCCTGCATGTAAGCAGTATGAGTATTTCCCTTGGATTCTTTCTTTTTGCCAGAGAAGAGAGTGGAACCTCCATTTCTTGAAAAAACAATGTGGCTGTCCTTCTATCTGTTGCTAGTGGAACTGACATGAGACACGTTGCACACTGCTAGCCAGCCTAGAAGAGACTAGACTTAAGTCTAGTTTTCAACCTGGTCCTGCAAGGCCTGCTTGTGTTTTTTTGTGGAACCATCTGATGCACCAACTCCAACACTGTAGAGGTTGTGTGGTTGGGATGGGAGAAAAATGTGCAATTCTAAAATCCCAGAACAGTTGTTTTGGGTATTTTTTGAAGAAACCCAACCGCATTTGGGTTTTGAAGAGCACCCAGAGCTCTTGCCAGAGAAGCTGTCTACCTGACTCTGAAGGGTTTTGTTCTGTTTTGTTTTTTTAAGCACTGACATCTAATTCAAGATCATCTACAGTGCAGCTCTCTATGCACACAGAGCTCTGTAAACAGCTGCAGAATGGAGTACTCGATGACAAAGGGCTGAGTTCCAGAGCTCTGCATTGAGCATGCAGAAGGACGTCTCTCTCCTTCAGGAGTACACAGTAGCAGGAGAAAGACCATCTTGGTGGTAACTGACCTTACTGGGTGCTGGCCCAGGAAGCAAATGGAAGCAGAAGGCTTGCATAGTTGGATGGGTGTGCAGGGAAGAGGCAGCAGATTCTAACTCAAGGTGCGACATGATCCACTCTTGTCTACCTTCTTAAATGTTTGAAACTCCTTTTTCAAATGTCATGTGGATGGACCTCCAACACCTTGAAATGAAGTACGTCCAAGCAGTTCTGAGAGAGGGGTCTTCGCATTATGCTGCCCCTTCCTGTCCAGCTGCAGGGAAAGCATCATGCAGCCCAACTGCTCAGGTCCACATCTCTGGACCAGAGGAGGGGAGATTCCCTTCCAGTTCTAAACATCCACGTTGCCAAGTGTGGGCCCCACACAAAACAGAGGCTAAAGAAAGCCAGAGCATAGGCCACTTCCAAGGCTCAGCCCTGGGCCCTGTGTGTCTCCTTTTGCTGCCATCAGCCGATGGCTTGTGAATGAGGCCTGGATGGATGTACAGCATGGGCATGGACATGTAAATAATGCATCTTAATTCCTTTTACTTGATCCCTTCCATTTCTAAAGGATCTACCTCCCTGTTTCCCATTGTCTATTTTTTATGTATACTTTGAGCTTCTCATATAAGAAAAATCATGTGCAATTTAAGCGTGTGTATCTGATCCATTTCACTGAGCACCACAGTCTAACAGCACATCCATTTGCCTACAAATGACTCAGTTGATTCTTCTTTATGGCAGAGCAGTGCTCCATTGTGACTAAGCGCCACACTTTCTTTGTCCCTTCACCTGTACATGGACATTTAGACCACTTCCAAGATTTAGCTGTTATGAGTTATCAGGTATACACACCTTCATCTTCAACCCTCTGGCGATCCCAGCAGATGAAGTGAATGGAAGACATTATTATTTTATAGATGAAGTTGAGAGGGCTGGCCAGATAGCTCAGCAGACTAAGCACCTTCTTTGGCAAGCATAGGGACCAGGGTTCAATCCCCCATCCCGCCGTGGGGTGCACTGAGCTGGCAACCAAATATAGACAGCTGTAATCCCAGGCTGGGGAGGCTGAAAACAGGAGGATCACTACGAATCCTAGCTGTGTAGTGAGACTCTGTACCAAATACATAAAGGAAAAAAAGAAAGAAGGAAAGAAAGAAAGAGAAGAGGGAGAGAAAGAAGAAAAAAGAAAGAAAAAAGAAAAGAAAGAAAGAAGTTGAGTCCTACAAGTGCTGGAGATGCTGTCTTCTTGTCACCACTGTGTCCCAGTGAAGAGAGCAGGAGAGGCGTGGATCACAACCTGCACAGTAGTCCTTGCCCTTGGGAGTGCCAGGCATTTGTCAGACAGCCCAGGGGAACTTCATGGGGGTGGGAGCGAGACACAACCCCAGCCTCCAGATTCACCCCCATTTTTGATCTCTAAAATTAATAAAAAGTACTAGCAATATTTGGTGAGTAAGTGAGTAATGCTGTAATGTGAAAGCTCTACTTTTGTGTTATTTATTTAATTGAGCAAAGCCTGGGAAAGGAGAATTGATTGAAAGCTATTTAGGAAACTCATTTTTAAAAGTATAAACTTAATTTTCATGATGGTGATGATAACGATGATGATGATGCTGATGAAAGCTCTATGCCAAGTCTTTATTTTTCCTTCATTACCTGAGAGCGAAACCCAGGGTTTTTGCACAGAGTTTCCACCATCCTGTTTTTATTCTGTATTTTGAGGTAGGATCTCATTAAGTCACTAAGTTGCCCACCCTGGGCTCAAACTTGCAAACTTCCTGTAGATCATTATTTTAAATGTTTGATATTCATTAACTCATTCTTTTTCATAATAATTTGTGAGGAGGAGCCTCATTATGTCTCATTTTATGGATGAAAAAAGGGAGTCCCCCAGGGGTCAAATAATTGGCCCCAATTGAAATAATATCTTGACAAATAGGAATAACAAAACTAGAGAGGGGGTGTATTGCTTTGTAAGGCCACCTAACTCCTCCCTCACTTTTTATCATACATGTTGTGAATCTAAAACCCACAGTGAAGAAAGGAAATGGGGTGTAGGGATCCTTGCTGTAGCCTGCAGTTATTTGAAATAAATACTTAGCACAGATTGGTTTCAAAGGAGGAAACCCCTACAGCCATAACTAACTACTGAGCAGGAAACTGCATGAGACACCTTTTATAAAAAGAGAGGTAAGGAATTAATTACCCTACTTTCATTTGAGGAAAAGCATCAGGAAATGGGGTGAAAGCAGTAGAAAAAATTAATCAGAGACCAAATAAAAATGGAAGGGAAGATCAATGCACACATAAAGGTCAAGTCCTCTCTACAGGGCTGGGAGAGTCCTGAATTCCATCTGTGGCAGTGCTGCAAACTCTGTTGGTCCTTTAGGGACTCACCATGTGGCTTTAAAGGCTTGCACAACTGGTTCATGTCAAGGAAGCACTTGCAAAGTCTGACCCCTGAATTTTAGAAATGTGTTTTCCAGAAGAAACAAATCAGGGTCCTACGGCTCGGGTGCTGAGGAGCTGGAGAGAAAACTTGGATGGCTTTGTCAGTGCAGCGCTTCTCAGAGCCTTCATGGTGAAATGTTAACACTCAAGGTGGCTCTGAAGAATATGTCCCTTTCCCAAACTCACCTGATGCTGAGACCCATTTTTCAAAGGGCATTGTAAAATACAGTGGTACTTCGGTTCACGGATTTAATTCCCCAGCACATGCCTGGCCCCAGCCAGATCTAGCAGTCTCTGTGATTCAGGTGAAGTACAAAAGAGCAATGCTGAACTAGAGCACTGCGTGCTTGAAGGGGAGAACCTGCACCCTTTTGTTTGAGACAAGCTCTTACTACACAGTCCAGGCTGGCTTTGATCTTATTTTTTAGCCTAGGCTGGCTGCAGATTCAAGGCAATCCTCCTGCCTCAGCCTCCTGAGTGCTGTGATGACCATTGTGCACCACCATGCCTGGCTCTTCATTCTGACTTTGGTGATGATCCCCTCTCGGGAGATGGCCCTTTGTTCATCTGGCTACTGGGATCGATCACAAGGAGAGGAGGACTTTGGGAATGATTTGGCCCTCTGACTTTTTCTTTCCTGTTTCTCCACTGAAAAGCAGCAGCATTGCACAATAAATATTAGAACCAGGCATCCTTTTGGGGGTTTCATACAAACAACTCTCCACCCCTTCAAGGGTCCATGTTCCATTCCAGAACCATCACCAGGACATTTCCGCCACTCCTACTGTGGCACTGGGGCCAGCCAGTAGAGAACTCCCACAGGGGAGGAAGCCCTGGGTCCCACAGCTGGTGAAGAAATGTGGCAATGAGCTAACACCCTGGATTCCAATCAATGAAGTCAGAAAATCAGGGAAACTGGGGGAGTGCAGAAGGTTTTGGGGCACAGGGGCTCTGTTGGTCAGCATTGGGAAGCAGTGTTCCTGGGTCTCAAGATAGGAGCAGTCACCAGCCCTGTCCCCATCTGAGGTGTTCATCTGAGAAAAGTGAACATAAAAGGTCACATCAGGAATCTCACAGGGTAAGAAAACAATTCATGTGTTTAGTGCCTGTGTTTTCAAATCTCTCAATGGAATGCTATAAATCTATAAGTTCCATGACCACTGTATTTTTAGGGATAATGATAGCTGTTCAGAAGTGCCCCACTCTCCTGATAAAGAAGTTGGATAATTCACTCTATCAAGTTCTCTGCAGGCTTAGCAGGGAATGAGGATAAAGGACAGGGCCACCATGGTCTTGGTCGTCCTCCCACTTGACCTGAAAATGTTGGCATCAAGGAGCTTATTAAGCTGGAGCTCCCAAATGGCCCCAAAGCCTCCTGTATCTGGAAGGAGGCTGGGTTCTGGGTACTGATAGCTGATTTGTTGTCTACTTAGAAGAAGTGGTCCCTGGATGCGTGGCCTGGAAGGGTTTCTCTCACTCCCACCTCCTCCTTTCTCCCTCTGCTTCCTATTCTCCATAAGATGAGCAGCTCTCCTCCACCAGACCTTTCTGCCACACAGTCAGCCATGCAAGAAGTAAAATTTCTAAAACATGAGTCCAAATAAACCCTCCTCTAAATTGCAGGTGTGGGATATTCTGTGCCAGTGATAAAGACAGTGACTAAGACACATGCATCTATTGGGAATCTTATGCCACCACCCTGAGCTACTATCTCAGGTACCCTATTCCTACTGAACCAAGCTGAAGGTGAACATCCCTGCCACAGATGCTTCCTGGCTTCACTGTCCTGGCTAATCCCTCCACCAAACTACTGTGTGTGATGGATAGGACTCAGGACACCGAAAGTGGCAGACACAAACCACATCTTTCTGCTGATTCTGTGTTGAACACACATCTACAAAGAGCTGCTGTGAGCCCGGCACCATGCTGGCGTTCAGGGTAAAAGCAAACAGGGCATGCTGCAAGTGCATAAGAAGGAAGTGTCTCCACCAGCAGAGGCCAATGTGAGAAGTGTGGAGGACAGGAAGGGTGGAGCCAGAGGACTGCCCTCTCCTCCAGATCCTGGCTACAAGGGAAACTAGCTGCCCTCCTCCAGGGGAGAGGCAAGATGGGACTTGGATACAGAGCCCCAGGGTGGGCAACTCAAGTGACAGCCCCATTGTCTCATTGCTGGAGAGACTAGAAGCCTGAGACCAAGATGGTGGCTGTGTCAGTTTCTTCTCTAACCCCTGTTAGTGGAAAGAGGCATGATATCATTTTCAAACTTCTTTTTGTTTTTGACCAAGCAGAGATTCTCCAGTCAAGCAGCTCTTAACCAGAAGAGTATGGGGGCTCAATGGAAGACATGTAGACCCAGAAAGTGAGGCTGTCCATTGGGGTTAAATGAATACCCTAGGAAAGAAAAATGAAATTTCAAACCTGAACCCACTGACCAACTTGTATAACTAGGGACTCTTTGGCAAGACAGGCAAATAAGGCACCTAGAGAGTTGTTATCAGGTAAATATTTCCTTTGCTTTCTTCTATTTGCCCAAGGTTGTTCTGAGGATAAAAACATAAAGGTGAATGGAAAGAAGACATTTGTGAGCTGCCTCAATATTGTTTCAGTCACCGTATAAACAAAGCTGTGAGACAGTACTCTGGTTCTTACACCATGGGTGAGTCTCAGTGCCTGCAACTGCCTCCAGCCTCCAGGATAAGCCCTACTGGTACCCACACCAGCACCACAGGGGCTGGGGGCCTTCAGGAATGCACAAGCCCCAGACACCCTGAAAGCAGTCAGGCCTGTTCTCTGTCTGAACGCTGTGGTTCTCCATACCTAAGACATACAGACTCCGGCAGCTCAGTACTCTATCCCAATGCACCTCCATGTGTAGCCTCCAAACTTTACAGGTCCAGGCCCCTGGCTGATTCAGGCACTGCTGTACACCTAGTGCATAGGACCTGTCCCCTGCCACACAGTCCTTCCATAGATGTTAATTGGTAAACTGTCAGGCCTGCCTTCCACTAAGCTCAGAGCACAGCAAACAGTGCCATCAGAGGAACACTGTGGCAGGATCAAGCTCTGCAGACTGCAAAGGAGGATGCGACAAGTCCTGCTCCTTGGTACATGCCCATAATCCCAGGTGGAAGGTTGAAACATGAAGATCACAAGTTCAAGCCCAGCCTGGGCAACCCAGCAGCTTAGCAACTTGAAAAAGTTCAAGGAACATAGCTCAGAGTGGAAATCCTGGGTTCAATTACCAATATTAAAAAAACAAAAAACTTCCCTGTTAGGAGGAGATGAACATGCTGTTCAGGTAGCAATCCTGAGATCCGACACTCCCTAACAGGTGGCATTCACCCCAGGTGACGCTAGGGAAGGGCTCCTGCCACCAAATCAGTACTTCAGGCAGGCAGAGGAGGGAATTTCAGGGCACCATTTCCTGTTCCTGTTGTGATAAACCCAGCACCCCTCTGTGCTCCAGTTCAACATCATGCAAGTCTACCCACTGCAGACCGAAATATTAAAAAAAAAAAAAAAAAGACAACTGCACTGAACATGCAGAGACTTGCCTTCCTTGTCATCACTCCCTGAATCACACAGCCCAACAGTGACATATATAGGATGCACATTGCATTAGGCATTTTAACTCATCTGGAGGTGACCTAGGGTCCAAGAAGGAGAGGAGGCTCATGTAAATACAGTGTGCTTTTATACAAGGGACTTGGGCATCTGCAGTCTTGGGCATTTGTGGGTTTTGTGGGCCCCTGTGGAAACCCAGGGGAGACTGTTTTATAAACTTAGTGGGGGTCAGAAATATATGTGGCTCTCTAGGGGACAAAGCCAAGGGTCCCAAGGGCCACATGGTAGGGCAGGTCCACTTCTAGATCCTCTTGGTTTCTAGAGAACCCAATCGTTTGGGTTGTAGGAATGAAGTCCTTGTTTCCTCACTAGCTGTTGACCAGGGCTGCTCTTGGCATCTCGTGACATCAGCCCTCCCTGCTTCATGGCCCACTCCATCAATAGGGTGACAGCCACAGTTCATGTCCTCTCATACATTGACCCTCACCTGTGTCTTCTACTATCTCTTTCTAGCCCCTTGCCCCACAGTCATCTTTAAGGGCCCAGGTGATTGTACATGGTCCTCCTAGATCACCCTAGATATCTCCTGCTTCAAGGTTCAGAGCCTTAATTCCACCTGCTAAGTTCATTTAACCAGAGTCAGAGGTGTTGGAGATTGGGTCATGGGCACCTTTGGGGACCCCCCCCCACTGTATTCACCACACAGCCGGAAGCTTGAATCCTTGGCTGAAGGGGGACTCTGGGAGAGGAGAAGCAGCGGCCACCCTAGAAAGACCTCTGGATGACTACATGGGGCATGAAGGTGACAAGCAGTCCTGAACAAACACTCCAAGGCTTAAGGCAAGGGAGTGGCAGGCCACATTCTGCAAGCAAACACAGGCAGCAGATAGACTAGGAGTGTCTTTGTCCTTGAGTAAGTTTCATCTCAAGCCAAGTTAGTGTGTTAGAGGATCCAAACCGGTCCTAGACCTGTAGTTGGGAAGTGAAGTCATCTTAGTGACTAAGTCAGCTCAGCTGCCACAATAAAGCACCACAGCCTGGGGCTTCAACAACAGGCTGGAGCCTGGAGGTCGGGGTCAAGGTGCTGGCATATGCTGTTCCTGGTGGGGGCATTGCTTCTGCTTTGGGGTGGCAGCCCTCTGTCCTAGTCCCTGTGTGGGCTTTTCTCTTGTGCATCAGAGTGGGAGAGATTGATTGATTTCTAGTAACTCTTTTATATGGTTACAAATCCTATTAGATTAAGGATACTTAAACACCTCATTTTTCCATAATTATCTCCTTATTGCCATTTTTTCAAATACCAACACATTTGTTGGGTAGGGCTTCCACCTCAGAAGCAAGGGTTTCCACTCTAAGAGGCAGGGATCTGATTGGCAGCCACAGGCTGTGTGCACAAAATCCAAAAACATCTAGACCCCCCAGCTCCACCCACCCCTGATGTCTCTGCTCAGACACCAGTGCACTGAAGGGGGAGCCACCTGATCCCTTTAGTGCCAATTCCTTTCCTGCCTACCTTGTGGCCAGCCTATGTCTGCAGCATGGCTGTCTTATAGCTATTGAATCTTAAAAGAAAAGTGAAAAGCAAACTGGGACTGAGAGACAGTTGTTAAACACAGACCTTCAAACTCTCAGAGGAAAATTCAGCTTCTGGCTGCACTCATCACATAATTATCCAAATGGATGCTCTGTTTCATTTCAACTGTCCCCAGCCAGCCGAAGTGTGCGTTAGGGCACCTGGGATGTCAGGACTCACTGGTGTCACTGAAGACAATGTCCGAGTGGTGAGCAATGCAGAAACTCCTGTCCAACTGTACACACGCCTACGGAGACATTTTGTCCTATCTAGAGCAGAATCCCCAACCCAAGGGCCATGGGCCAGTACCAGGTCATGACCTGCTAGAAACTGGGCTCCATAGCTCATGAACATTGGGCAGCCAGACAAAGCTTCCTCTGTGTTTCAGCCACTCCTTGTCATGGGCATCACTGCCTGAGTTCCTTTTCCTCTAAGCTCAGTGGGGCACTGAACTCTCGTAGGAGTGACCCTCTGTGAACTACACATGCAAGGGGCTAGGTTTGTGCTCCTCATGAGACTCTAAGATCTGGTGACCTGAGATGCAGCTGAGGCACTGATGAGAAGGTAACCATTATGTATCAAAACCATGAACATCCACTGGAAAATCATCTTCCACAAAAACAGTCCCTGGTGACAAAAATGTTTAGGACCTCTGATGTAGAAGACAAAAGTACAATGCTTTATTAGTGCAATCACCAGGATCTTCCTCTTTCTAGCAGTTAGAACTCCCTGAATTTCCCACTCAGAAATTTTGTGTTATCCAAGGTGCTCCAGACACACAGAAATGTTAAAACATAGTGATGATGACGGGGGTGGGGGCAATGGAGAGAGGCTTCACTTAAGAAACGGACTCATATAATTTTGAGGGCTGCAAGTTCCCAATCTACAGGGCAGGCTGGAGCCTGGGGAGGAGCAGAGTGTAAAGGCACCTGAAACAGTTTCTGCTTTCTCAAGCCACCAGACTCTTTCTCCTCAGGCTTCCAGCTGAGTGGAAGAGCTCCACCCATGTTATGGAAGGCATTTGCTTCACCCAGAGTCTACAGATTTGAATCACACCTGAAAACACCTTCACCACACTGTCTAGACTGGCACTGAGCCAAGGAACTGGTCACCATGGCTTAGCCGAGTTGACACAGAAAATCAACCATCACACTATGCTATGAATTTTTTCACTGGTGCGCACTCCCTTCCTTGTCTTTTGTAGGGATCCATTCGTCTCAGTCAGATCGGTTCTACCTGGGGAGAAACAGGGGCAGGAATGAGAAAAAGATAGACAAGAAGACAAAAGCTGGGCTACACGGTGGCTGCTCTGCCTGACAGGTGAGACAAACCCAACCCCACAACGAAACCAACTTTTATTTATGCCTTTGCAAAGTTAGTAACATGTGACACAAGGTTGCCTAGACTAATAGCTGACACTAATCAGACAGGATATTTATCTCAGGACTGAGATAGCTTGTTTACTTTAGGCACTGAGGTCTAGACCCACCTACACACATTTGATCAATTCCCTAGTTTTCACACTCCCTACAGTCTTTGTCAAAATAATAAAGACAGCTTCTTATTATTTAATGCTGATGACTTTTAGGGGTTGCTCTAGTGATTACACTACATATATATTTATTTACATATACAACCTATACAATGTATTCATGTATTATGTATGTTATATGTGAAAAATTACACTATAAATAAATGCATATGTATTTTATATATAATATGTGTTCATGTATCTTATATAATATTTTTATATATTAGGGATTATATCACAAATACATATATGCATAATGTGCATGGTTTTGCATATATGTGTACGAATATTATACATAATATATATTATGTAATATATATATATATATATATATATATATATTTCGCAGTCTACCTAGAATTAACATTTTATCACTCAGTTAAAATGAAGAACACTTATGGCCATACATTTTTTTAATCATCTTTTCTTTATGTTAAGAGTCATAATGTTGGGCTATTAGGAGATTAGGGGCTTAGGTGGTGAGGGTGGAGTCCCCTAAACAGGATTAGTGAGCTCTTACTAATTCCACTCCAAGATGCAATGAGAAGCCAAACGCTGCATCCCTGAGTAGAGTCCAGCCTGAAACCTAACCCTGTTGCTACCCTGATTTTAGACTTCTAGGTTCCAGAACTATGTAAAATAAATGCCTGCTTCTTATAAGCCACATAGTTTGAAGCAGAAAGAGCACATATCTCTCATTTGTCCTATTCACCATTTTTTAAATTTCAGATAATGGTATTTTTCAATTCCATAATACAGTCACATTTTACATAACACTGTTTTGGTTGATGATGATCCCATAGGGTCATACGAGAGCTGAAAGATTCTTATCACCTTGTATTTTTACTGTACCTTTTCTATGCTTTATTAGGTTTGGGCACACATGACTCACATATCACTGCGCTACAACTGCCTGTTGGACTAAGTACAACAACATGCTGTACAAGTCTGCAGTCTGGAGTAGTGGAGTAGTGTGTGGCCATGACACCATCTGGGCTTGTATAAGTAGCCACTGTGTTGTTTATACAATAATAAAACTGCCCACCTATGTATTTCTCAGGATATATCCCTCCAGTTAGTGACATTTCCTACACTTTTACGCTTCCTATTTCTTTGACAGTGTATAACTTCCCACTCATGTCAAGAGTGGTTGCCTTTACTTCATTGAGTATGGTTGCAATAACTGATTGAATGTATTTGATTCCAAAAGTTAGGTGATCTCAAGGATTGCCTCTGTGAATTGTGTTTCCCCTGAAGAACTCATCCCATTTTCCTGGTTTCTCGCATGTTGAGTAAATACGCACTGTTTCCTGGATGGTTTGAATGTTATACTGTGAGACCCCAAGGCATTCATTAACCTCGTTAAATTGAAACCCAAAGTTCGGTCTTAACTTCTTTTTTTTCTCATTAGCTTCATTGAAAATCAATAATTATATATAGCATGTTAAAAATTGTACACAAATATTGAAATGTGAAAGATATGAGATGTAAACAGTGAATTTTAGAGAAATATTTCTGAGATGAATACATAGCATGAGATTAATAATAGATTTTACATTGTAAATAAGTTGTTTACAAACTTAAATGAATGTAGCAATAAAAATTATCTAAAACATGAAGAAGAATTTACAAATGAGTCATATAATAGTTCACTCTGTGCCAAAAATCAAGAAACTTATAGTCATAATTAGAATTCTCAAAGTAGAAAGTGGTAGGCAATAAATATGTAAAGATCTAAAATTTCTGAATTTAGTTGAAATTATAGCACCATATTTCCAAGAAAATGACCCTTTTGCACAAGAAATATGAATAAAATCACACCAAGATACACAAAAATGAAATTGTCCAATACTAATTGTAAAGAAAAAAATCATTAAAGCATATACATAAAAAATATTAGCTATGAAGGGACAAAATTAAATAGCATCTTATTCCATATTACAAAAAAAAAGAGCAAGTGGGTAAGAAACTAAACCAATTAATTCAAAGAACTGAAAAAAGAAAGATCTGTCCTCATTGAATCTTATAGTTAGCAAACATATCTTTGAAAGCTAAAAGTAAAATAATTTACAATTATGCCAACTTGAAATAGTCTAATATCTCCAGATGTAGCACATAGAAAATAACATAGATTATAATCCAGAAGGCAAGAGAAGTTGCTACATGGTCCTGGATAAAGAATAAAGAGCTTTCAAAATGGTAGTTATGCAGGTCTATGTAAAATATAATTATATTAGATGATCCCATTTAAAAGGTCATTGAAGATTTCCACAAAACAGTATAAATGTTATGTCAGGTTATATACATATTTTTTCGTGTGTGTGTGTGTGTGTAAAAGAAAGAAGTGATATAAAGTCAATAGAAAATGGAAATATACTTTTTAAAGTTTCTAATACTAGGAGAAAAATATATCATTTCAGAGTACTCACACAGTATTTGAATATGTTAATATATACAAGTATATACAAGAGTATCAACTAAGAAAAAGTTTTCATGATAGTAAAGAATTACTAAGAATAAAACATAACATAAATACTGGAATGACAAATATATGACTTGCACTTCCAACAGTTTAGGGTAGGATATCACAAAAAGTTCTAGTATGTAGTGGACATGGATAGTGTCTATGATGCTTAATGGTGGCCAGGTGTCATTTGTGGAACTGACCACTGCTATTTCCTTGATATCCACCCTGTAGAACCAGCCAGAATCATGACCCACAGGGTGTAGGAGAAGTCCATTTGTAGAGTGTGCTGATAGAAATATTTTGCTGCTGTATACAAAAGAATAATTGAAAGACTGCTGTTGTATACCTCTTTTTCTCCTGTGTTTCATTGTTTGCCCTATATTTTGGGTTCTTTCCATTCTCATTTATGGAGCTGTGGTTATTTGATCCCTCTCCAGGATATCTTTTAGTGGTCTGTGTAGGGTTGGCTTTGTCATCATGAAATTCTTTAGTTGTTCTTTGTCATGGAAGTATTTCACTTCTCCATTATACTTGAAAGAGAGTTTTGCAGGATATATCAGTCTGGGTTGGAATTTGTTTTCTTGCAAGATTTGTAGACTTTGCTTCATGCTCTTCTTGACTTGATGGTTCGTGAAGAGAAATCTGCCATTATTCTGATGGGTTTTCCTTTCAATGTGATCTGTTTGTTTTCTCTAGTGGCTTTTAGTATACTGTTCCTGTGCTGAATTTCTGGGATCTTGATTATTATATGTCTGGGTGTGGTTTTAATTGGGTTGATGTTATTTGGAGTTCTATGTGATTTGGTTACCTGAATGCCAGATTGTTTCCCCGTATTTGGGAAAGTTTCTGCTATTACTTCTATCCATACTCTTTTTATATCATTTGTATTGACTTCTCCTTTCTCACTGATGCATATTAGTCTTATGTTGTTCATCTTTACATCATCTTGTAGATGTTGAATTCTTGCACCCTAGTTGTTTTTAAGAGATCTTTTCTTACCTTTTCACTAGCTGCAATGGTGTCTTCAAGGTCTGAAAGTTTATTTTCATTTTCATTCAAACAGTTTTGCCAGCTTGTGATTGAGGTTTTAATTTTCTGTATAACTTTGAATCTGCTTCATGCATTCTATTTCTTTCCTATATTGTTTATTCAAGGATTCCATCATTTTTCTATTCTCTATTTTTATCAATGTCTGCTTTAAAAGCACTCAGTATTTCTCTCATTATAGTTATCATTTCTTTTCTTATTTCAGAAATTATTTCTGATCTGATTTCCTCTATAACTTTCTGAAGCTGTTTATTTACTTCAGATGCTATTATTTCAGAGATTTCAGGGGTGTGATTTCCAATTTCTTTTATGCTAGTGTCTCCTGCATTTGTTCTGGATGGGCTCAGGGCCTGAGATTCATTTTGCTCCTTCCCTTTGTCATTTTGTATAGCACTGACTTCTGATCTTTGATGTAGAGCTTTGGTACAGTTATTATCTTAGCACCAGGCTCAGATCTACCAAGTTCAAACTCATCCAGGTGGGTGTTGCTTGGGTCTGGCTGCTGTGCTCCACTTCTTCCTGCTGCAGCCCTTGGATGTGAACACGCTGTGCCACTCTTGCAAGATGTTCTGCTCCTGGATCAGCTGGGGGGTCTTGCCTCTAGCCTCTCTGCAGGGAGTTCTGCTGCAGGGTTCCACACCAGGCCTGTCTGATGGAGGAAGTTCCACACACATGCTGGGCCTGGGCTCTGGGTCAAATGATGACCTGGGGGGCCCCAGGCAGTCCCACTCACATGCTGGACCTGGGTCGAATGACTTATGTTAACTTCTGCATCACTGGCTTCCATGTTAGTTCAGTTTTCAAAATGAGAATTATCTCTACCTTATCCATTATATTCTCTTCTTTTTTCTATTTTTAATCAAGAAAAACATATTTCTATCCAAAGTTTAGCTGCTCATATTGTTGCTACATAGTTCTGTGCATAGGGAGCTCTATTTGGGGGAAAAGCTGTGCAAGAAAAAGAAAAAATAGCTCTCTAAAGCCCTTTCCCCAGGTCCCTAGGTCCTCTTGCCTTCCAGAAGAATGGGGCTTTGCTGCCAATATCAGCCCAGAGGGTTCCACACTGGTGACCCAACAAATCTAAGAAAGAAAAATCCAGGGGGAAAACCCAGCTGGGTGGGACTTTCCTTCAGGCTCCTGTAGCTAATATACATCCACTGCACAAGCCAGGGTGGAACCAAGCACAGGTCAAAAATAAAAGGGAAAAAAGAGAACTTACCTCCTATGAGTCACTGCTGCAAGCTGTGATCTTTCTCATGAATTTGCTTTCTGTTTTGTTTTTCAAAGTCATTGAGAACTTCATTTTATATTTTTCCATAGTTCTTAGTTGTAATATGTGGGGGTGTTTTTGTTTTTGGTACCAGGAATCGAACTCAGGACCTTGTGTTTGCCAGGCAGACACTTGTGTCACTGAGTTATATCACCACCCCCTTAGTTGTAATATGTGGTAGAATTACGTTTTACTGGGCTTAATCTATATTGGCCAGGGGAGCTGGGGAGATAGCTCAGTAGAATAAACACTTACCTGGCAAGTACAAGGGCCTGAGTTCAATCCCCTGCTTTGCAAAAAAAAATAAAAATTTAAAAAAAAAATTATATTGGCCAGGACCACGGATAAGCTCTTTGAGTCATTTTAGGATGACCATTCTTAATTATTATTATGATTTAGATCTACGATATCCCCAAAAGTCTCATGTGTACAGAGTCTGGGCTTTTGGAAGGTAATTAGATGGATTAATCCACGTAAAGTTTAGAATCAACTGTGCTCTTAAGAGGTGGGGTCTGGTCAGAAGAGACCAATCACTGGGAATGTGACCAGTAAGGATACATCTCACTCCCCTAGTTCACCCTTCTTTTTCTGCTCCTTGGCCTCATGACACAAGCACATTTTTGTCTCCCAGAGGAGAAATTGTCTTGCACCATATTACTTCTGCCTTTTAGCCAACTGACAACCATTGATTGAAAACATGAACCAAAAATGTAAATAAGAACCAAAGTAAAAAAATAAATAAATAAAAATAAAAAATAAAAATAAAGAAAAGAACCAAAATATATAATGGATATTGGAAAATGGGGAGAAAATGATCAAATGAGAAGGAGAACAAGGGACAAGGAAGAAAGGGAAGAAGAAACAAGAAAAAAATGGAAGGGAACACGGAAACAAAGCTTTTGTAATAAGGAGGAGTAGAATGGTTGAAGGGAGGGGAATGGGGGAAAAAAAAAAGAAGAAACAAGATACACCATATATGGGTACAAATTCCCTGTAATGAATGTGATCACATTTGATGCTGAATTTTCTGCAGATTAATCCACCAATGAGTATAGCACCTGTATGATCCAGTCACCATTTATAAGCCTCAACTCTGCACACATGAGATTTTAGGAGACATTATAGATCTAAGCCATGACAATAATTAAGACTAATAATCCTATCATTATGTATATCTAAAATGCACCAATAAAATAAATTTTTTAAAAATCTCCCTTAAGTTGTAGGTGATGGATATTTTGTCCCATCAAGGAGAAAGTAACTAAAACAATTATATTAACTTGCATTATGTTTGTTTTAGATGCGGTCTTTTCACTTTCACTAATGAAAAATACCAAGATGCTAGTTATTCATTCTGTGACTAATTTATCCTGATAAATCATTTTAATGCTATCTTCTCCAAATTGAGAATTTCTGAAGGCAGCCAAATAGCTCAGCAGATTAGAACGCCTGCAAGCAGGTGCAGGGGCTGGGGTTTGATCCCTGGGCCTGCTGTGCCGACCCCACCCCCAGGGCAAGCTGAGAAGGCAATTGAGAGTGGGCGTGGTGACACACACCTGTAATCCCAGCTCATGGGAGGATGTAAACAGACAGATCACTATGAGTCTGAGCTAGTAGTGAGACCCTAAGCACCTTGTAGACCCTTTCTTAAAAAAATACAGAAAAAAGAGAGAGAATTACTGTCTCAGTTACTCTTCTCTCATTGTTGAGACAAATACCCAGCACTGAAAATGAAGGAAGAAAAGGTTTATTTAGTCACAGTTACTTGAGGTTTCAGTCCATACTCAGCTGGCTCCAAGGCAGAGTGGCAGAGAACAACCTTTCATGGCAGCAGCAAAGAGCAAGGGAGCAAAGGGAGGAGGAGCAGTAGCTCAAGCATCTGACTGCTCTTCCCTCCTTACATTGTGATGAAAATCACCTGCCTTAGGGAAGGTGCAGCATTCACACCCACAATAATCAATCACAAACTCCAGAAGCTGCCCCATAACTTCATGAGGCCTTGGGGGGACACCTAGACACAAACCATAACAATTATGAAAGTTTTAATATACAGTGTTGATGTAGTGTAATGAAAGATTTTCTAGAAAGATATAAAATCATCACAATTCCACAAGCACCAATAGAAATAACCACCAGGTAGGGCAAGTGTTTCAGTTACTTTTTATTTGTTGCTGGGACAAATACCTGACACTCAAAATGAAGGAAGGAAAGGTTTATTTAACACGTAGCTTGTGGAAGTTTTAGTCTATACGTGGCTGGCTCACAGGAAGAGTGGCACATAGCAGGGAGCAGCAGTTCATGGCAGCAGAAAAGAGCAAAGAGCAAAAGGAGGGGTAGATGCTGGGCTTCTAGCAAGCTTCTTTCCTGCTTACATTGTAAACAAACTACCCAGGGGCTGGGGGTGTGTAACTCCCACAATGTCCATGTCCTCCTCTTCAACAGGATGAGGATGTTTACAAAGTAAGAATCCTGGCTCCCTGCTGAGTCACTTAATTAAACTCTAAGCTTCTCAAGTTGACACAATGTATCAACCAGTGCAGCAAGAAATTAAACAAATGGGAGAGATAGGGAACCTACAGCATCCAAATAATATGGCAAGGATAAGCCAATACATATCAATTATAGCTATCAATAGAAATGGTCTCTATTCACTGATTACAAGAAACAGGCTGGCAGAATGCATCAAGAAATGAGACCCAACAATATACTGTATACAAGAAACACATTTTGGGGCTGGCGAGATGGCTCAGTGGTCTAAAGCACCTACATGGAACAAGCTTGGCAAAGCACAGGGACCACGGTTCGATCCCCCAGCACCACATGCCAGCCAGCCCCGCCCCCTGGAGGGCTGAGCTGGCCACACACACACAATAAATAAACAAATGTTAAAAAAAAATTATTCTAAAAAAAAAAAAAGAAAGAAACACATTTAACTCAAAAAGAAATTCATAGACTGAAAGTCAGAGGATGGAAAACAACACTCCATGAAATATGAAGTACAAAAAGCAGGGACAGCGATGCTGTTTGCAGACAATGTGAACTTCAAAGCAACAATGATCAGAAGAGATAAACAAGGTCACTACGTACTTGTTAAGGGAAAATTTCAAGAAGAACAGCTAGCAATCATAAATATATATGCACCAACTACAGGAGCACCCAACTATATAAAACAAATATTCATGGATGTGAAAAATCAAATAAGTGGGCCAGTGAGATAGCTCAGCAGACTAAGTGGCTGCTTATGCAAATTCAGGGACCAGGGTTCCATCCCTGGCAACACATGTCATGAAGGACCCTCTCCCAGGTGTGTTGAGCCACCAAGACAGAAAAAAAAAGAAAAAGGAAAGAAATTCAAATTATCCCATTCATATTACCTAACAGTACTGCAATGAAATTGAAAGTCAGTGGTAAAAGAAACAACCACAAAAAAAAACCCATAAACACATAGAAATTAAATAACATTCCTGAACAACCAATGGGTCAAGGGTGAAATTAAAGAAATTTAACAATATCTACAATTAAATGATAAGGCTGATTCAACATACCAGAACTTAAGAGATGCAATGATAGTAATTCTAAAAGGAAAATTTATAGTAGTGAATTCCTGTATCAGGAAAACAGAATAAGCACAAATAAACAACCTAATGTTTTACCTCAAGTGTCTAAAAAAGAACAAGTTAAGCACAAAGTCTGTGTGAGGGAAGACATTAAAAAGAACAGAGTAGAAATTAATGCAATTGAGAGAACACTGCACAGAATCTGTGAATCAAAGAGCTGATGCTTTGAAAGATTAAATAGAATTAGTAAAACCTTGCCAAACCTTGGCAAATAAAAGGAAAGAAAAGATTCCAATTCCTGCAAATAAGAATGAAAAGGGTGAAATCTCTATGGATCCTGTAGAAATTCAGAAGATCATCAATACCTACTTCAAGAATCTTTTCTCCGTGACTCAGCCATATGGCTGACAATGACAAAGGATCTACAAAAGGAGGTACAGGGCCTCAAGATAAATCCTGAGGAGATTTGACTGACCTTATCAGATCCAAAAGCTATAATACTTGTTACATAGGTTTTGCTTTATCTTGGTCTTAACCATCCAGCAGAAAAGTATAAAAATGAAGTATAAAAAGTAAAACCATGCTGTAGGGGACTCAGGTCAACAATTTCTGACATTGCCAGTCATGTGGAAGACCCAATACTACTATGGACTATTGGACTATTTTGGAATATTTTGCTGAGTTCACACACTTATAATATTTAAATGACGGAACTAAACAAAAAAAGAGGATACAGATGAATGACCATTTTTTATCTATGTATTCAAAATGGTTAGGATAGGGGGCCTGCCCCTTAGCTCAGTTCTTTAAGTGGCTGCTTCGACAAAGCAGTCAGGCTCAGGTGGCTGTGGTTCGATCTCCACAGCTCAAGCCAGCCAAACCTGCCCTCAAGGCATTCGGAGCAAAAAAAAAAAACCTTATTCCATTTCACCTATAATATTCAAATAACGGAACTTAACCAAAAAAAGGGTATACAGATGAATGTCCGTTTTTTAATCTGTGTATTCAAAGTGGTTAGGATAGATATATAGTTTCATTCTCTTAATGAATAGAGGGATTTGTTCTAATGGTGTTTGTAAATAGGATATCATGTCCGCATCTTGTACAGCAATTAACCACTAGGAAGAATGTATGCAATGTGTTAATTATTGAAACGGTCCTACCAATTTGATTCAAAACTGTCTCATTGCTATTTGTTTATCAATAAAATTATGGGGGAATAAACAAAATGGTTAGGCTAGATATACAGCTACATTATCTTAAGTCAATGAATAGAGGGATTTGTTCTAATAGTGTTTGTAAATAGGATATTATGTCTACATCTTGTCCAACAAATAACCAGTAAGAAAACAGTATGAAAAAAAAGAAGACAGTATGAAATGTGCTAATTATTGAAACTGTCCTATTAATTTGATTTGAAATAGTCTCATTGCTATTTGTTTCTCAATAAAATTATGGGAAAAAAACCAAACTTAGAAGGAACATAAAAAAATCTTTTCTCTAATAAGATGAAAAACACAGAATAAATGGATAGATTTCTAGATACATACAAATTATCAAAGTTGAATAAGGAAGATATAAAAATTCTAAATAACCCACTATCAGATAATGAAATGAAAAATATAATTTAAAACTCACCAACAAAGAAAAGCCCAGTTCCTTATGGATTCACTGCTGAATTCTGTAAGAAATTTTAAGAAGTTCTAATGCCACTATTCCTAAAAATCTTTAATGAAATTGAAAGGGAAACAATACACCCTAACTCATTGCTAGAGACAAGTGTTACCCTCATATCCAAACCAGAGAAAGATACAACCAGAAAAGAGAATTACAGGGGGCCAGGGAGATGGCTCAGTGGAATAATTGCTTCCCTGCCAAGCTCAAGGGCCTGAATTCAATCCCTGGTTCCACCCAAAAAAAAAAAAAAAACCCAAAAGAGATTTACAGGCCTAATGACCACATACACAAAAATCCTCCATAAAATACTGGCAAATAGAATGTAGCAAAGCATCAAGATTATACATGACCAAGTGGGATTCATCTCAGGAATGCTGAGATGGTTCAACATACACAAATCAATAAATATAATGGGCCATATCAACAGAGCCAAAGACAAAAACCACACAATCATCTCAGGAGTTGCCAAAAAAGCTTTTGACAAACCTATTCACGATTTTTTAAAAACCTACAAAAAATTAGAATAGATGATCTTTATCTTAATCTGATAAAACGATCTATGACAAACCAACAGCCAACATGATACTAAATGGTCAAAAACTGAAACTTTCACTCTTAAATCAGGAATAAGACAGAAGATGTCCTCTAGCATCACTCTTGATTAATATAGTTCTGGAAACATTGATCGGAGCAATTAGTAAGGAGAAAAAATAAAAGTAATAAAAATAGGAAAGAAAGAAGTTACATTATCATTATTTGAAGATGACATGATATTCTATATAGCAGACCCAAAAAGACTCTACCAAAAGACTTACAGATTTAATAATCAAATTAGTTGCATAGCTGGATAGAAAGTCAAAATTCAAAATTCAGTGGTATTTCTGTGTACAAATAACAAACTAGTGACAGGGAAATTGGGGAAATAACACTTTTCAGAACAGTGTCCCAAAAAATGAAATACTTAGGAGTCAACCTAACAAAGGAATTGAAACATCTCTACATTTGAAACTACAGTACACTCCAAAGGAGATCAAAGAGGATATCAGAAAATGGAATTATATCCCTTGCTCTTGGGTAGGAAGAGCCGACATAGTGGAAAAGGTCATAATCCTAATTTTTTTTTACAGATTTAATGCAATCCCAATCAAAATACCATTAGCATGCCTCACAAAAGTAGAGAAAAAAATCCTAAAATTCATTCGGAACCAGAAGAGATCTAGAATAGCAAAAGCAATTCTGAGCTACAAATGCAAGGCAGAGGGCATCACAATCCTTGACTTGAAGTTACACTATAAAGCTATGATGATAAAATCAGCATGGTACTGACATAAAAACAGACCAGACTGTAAAGTGGAAGCTTTCAGTTTCTATCACAGCTAAATCTCAGAAAGAACTCAAGCGTCCATCAAAAGAGGAATGGATAAAAGGTGTGGGTTTTTTTTATACAATGGAATGTTACTCAGCTATAAAGAAAGATAAACTCAATGTTTTTATAGGTAAACGGATACAACTACAGACCATACTCATAAGTCAAATAAATCAGACCCACATGTGCAAACATTGTATAGTCTCCCTAGTGTAAGACACTGGAAGAGTAAATAAGATCAAAAGGTACAATAGATATTGTGAAAGGAAAAGAAACTGCTCAAAAGGAAAGAACTGGGATGAAGGAAAGTAGAAAAGAAATAAGGAAGGAAGGGGGAAAGATACATGTACAAAAGAGAGGTAGGATGATTATACTAGTAATTTCTGTTGGTATATTTAGGAGAACAGTTGAACATTTAAATTTTTGATCAATTTTGCATGCCTATGTCTGGTAATCTGAACAGCTACTTTAAAGATAACACTATACAATATAACAACTATTGGTAATTTCCTACCATCTTGTTATGAAATTCTGTATCATTTTTAATGTTTTAAAAAATTCTCTTCAAAATAAAAAACAACAAAGCAGACCAGAAGATCAGTGAAACAGATTAGAAAATGCAGACATAACTCCAAACAAACTCAGCCAACTTTATCTTTGACAAAGGAGCCACATATGTTCAGTGGAAGAAAATTAGCCTCTTTGATAAAAACTGGCTTTCCACATGCTAAAGACTAAAACTACACCCATGTATATCACCATGCACTAAACTAAAGTCAAAGTGGGTCAAAGATCCAAAAAATAAAACAGAAACTGAATCTACTGGAAGAGAGAGTAGATTGTAATTTTGAAGACATGGGGATAGGCAACAACTTGATGAACACACCCAAACTGCATGGGAAATACTACAAAGAATCAGCAGCTAGGATCTCATCTTATTAAAAAACACTTTTGCACAGAAAAGAGAAAAACTAGTGGAGTGAAAAAACAACCCACAGAGTGGCAAAAAAAATTGAGCCAGTTGCTCCTCAAAGGACTTATATCTAGAACATATAAGGAACTGAATCCCCTAAATTCAAAGACCTAATCCAAAAATGGGCATCTGAGATGAATATACATGACTGAGATGAAGAAATACAAATGAAAAATAAACATATGAAATAATATTTAACATTACTGGCTACTCAAGAGATGTAATATAAAACAACACTGAGAATGGCCACTATCAAAAAAACAACCAATAAGAAATGCTGGAGAGTCTGTGAGGAAAAAAGGAACCCTTCTTCACTGGTAGGAGTACAGACTGGTGCAACAGGTTAGAAGATGCAGACGCAACTCCAAACAAACTTAGCCACTTTATCTTTGACAAGGAAGTCAAACATGTTTTGTGGAAGAAAGCCTCTTTTGTTAAAAGAGATTTCTCAAAAAACTAGGACTAAAGGTTCTGTTTGACCCAGCTATTCCCCTTCTTAGTATCTTCCAAAAATAATAGTAAAAAAAAAAAACCATACCACAGCAGTATGTGTGCACCCATGGGTATAGTGGCACAGTTTGTAATAACTACATCTTGGAAACAATCTGAACTCCCATCAACCAGTGAATGGGCAAAAAGGTGTAGGTTTTCAAAAAGCTACAACTCTTGTTGCACAGATCCTGCTTTACCTTGGTCTTAACCATCCAGTAGAAAAGTATGAAGACGAAATATAGGAAATAAAGCCATGCTGTTA
>NW_004524621.1:2480036-2535226 GCF_000260255.1 Octodon degus | reverse complement strand
TCTTAATGAATAGAATGATTTGTTCTAATGGTGTTTGTAAATAGGATCACAAGTCCGCATCTTGTACAGCAATTAACTACTAAGAAGAATATATGTAGTGTAATATTTGTTGAAACTGTACTTTCTATTTGATTTGAAACTGTCTCATTGCTATCTGTTTATCAATAAAACTTTGAAAAAAAAAAGGTGTAGGCTTTTGTTTTGTTTTTTTAATCCCATGAAGTGGTACTTTGCCATAAAGGAGGATAAACATAAGATATTTATTGCTAAATGGATAGACCTTGAGGCCATACTTAAGTGAAGTAAATCAGACACACTCTTGTAAATATCGCATTGTCTCACTGGTGTGAGAAACTGAAAGTATAAATAAGAACCAAGTTGTACAACAGATACAGTGAAATGAGCAGAAATTGTTCAAAAGAAACAGGAACTTGGGGAGGGGGGAAGGCAGGGAAAAGAAAAATGAGAAAAGAAGTAAAAAATGGTGGAGCCAGGGAGATAGCTCAGTAGAATAAGGGTTGCCTGACAAGTATAAGGGCCTGAGTTCAATCCCTGGTTCCTCAAAAAAAAAAAAAAAAAAAAAAAGAGAGAGAGAGAGAGAGAGAAATGGAAACAAAACTTTGTAAAGGAGGTGAACAGGGATTGAAGGGAAGGGAGAGGAATAGGAGAAGGAAAAAGATAAATCAAGGTATATCATGTACAGATACAAATTCCCTATAATGAATTTAATCATACATATCTAAATTGTGAGGAGAGTGGTCAATGATGTAGAGTGTGCCTAGGGAGAGTCCCATGGAGAGAAAGCATTCTCTCAGGCTTTCACACATAGCAACTTGGTCAAGCAATGGCCGTGACTCATCCACATGACTTACTCTGACAGGGGATCTACAAACTGTGGTACAGGGTTTCAGGATAAATCCTGAGGGGATTTGACTGACCTTATCAGATACAAAAGATACATTTCTTATTATATAGGTCTTGCTTTATCTTGATCTTAGCCATCCAGCAGAAAAGTATGAAAACAAAGTATAAAAAGTAAAGCCATATTAATATGCTGAGCTCTAAAAGGCTCAAGTAAACAACTTTTGACATTGCCAGTCTTACAGAAAATCCACTACTATTATGGACTACTGGACTATATTGGAATATTTTGCTGAATTCACACACCTATAATATTTAAATGACAATGGAATATCCTTCTCTGACAAAATTAAACACAGAGGGGATACAAATGAACGACCATTTTGTATCTGTATATTCAAAATAGTTAGGATAGATATACAGGTACATTCTCTTAATTCAATGAATAGAAAGATTTGTTCTAATAGTGCTTGTGGACAGGATATCATGTCTGCATCTTGTACCCTGACTAACTGCTAAGACAACAATATGCAATGTATTAATTAATGGAACTGTCCTCCTAATTGGAAAAATAATTTCTAAATTCCTTCATCTGTTTTGCTAGAGTTTATCTGATCTGGTTGCTACTTATCTGCCTAGAACTGTTTAAGCCAACTTCTACTCTCCTTTTAACATTTCAAGCCTACTGGACTTACTTGTATTTCCCAAAACGTCTCACATTTTGCCACTTTGTAAGCTTAGTTCTTGCCACTCCATCTCATTTCCTCTTCTCAAATGTTAAGTGCTTTTAAATCTCTTCCCTGCTAAAATTAAACATCACTTGCCCTACAGAAGTCCTCTCTGACCTGGACAACTAGACGAGCTAGGCCAATCACGCAGACAATGCCATATTGTACACGTCACCATTGCCTTTACGATGCCCATCATTGTTCAGATTCACTATTTTTTTTCAGTGGGGATTATTGGTGAATGGATTAACGACACAATAGTTTGGAAGCTTCTAGTGGACCAGAAAATCAGGTTTTTTTAAAGGTTCATTGGAATAGATCACTTATCTATTGTGCAAACCCAGACAGTATAATGACCACCATCTATATTTTAATCATACTTTTGGCTTTACAAATGTTTTCAGAAAGTCCATTTAAATATTGAGAATATATTGACATTTGGAAAAAAAGATAAAGTGATTGATATAAAGAAAATCTCCCTGTCCTGTCCTATTATTCTGTTACCTTAGTCTTGCTTTACATTTCTTCATAGTACTTAATATTTGTCTGTCACCACAATGAAGATAATTTAATAAATTACATTCTGCAACTCCAGTTCCTTGAACTGTTTTTGTAACAAAAGAACTGAGTAAGAGTATGTAGCAATGAATCAATAGATGAATATACATTTAATAACTGAGTGTTTAATAAATGAGGAAACAGTGAAAAAATATATTGTACTAATAAACTTAATTAAATTTTTTAAAAATAAGAATTTTTTTTTACATGTGCTTAGCCAGTAAATAAACATGGATTTGCCTTCTTCACCTTATAAAAAGAGAAATAACAAAAATAGCTGAGCTTGTTTGGTATGTTCTAGATTTTAATTAAGCAAAACTATCATGAGAGGTTTTCTGTTTAATCAAAACTGAAATAGAAGGAAAACAACTAAGAGAAATTTGTCTTCCTGGCTTAATTATACAGAAGGAATTCCACTGCTAATTTAGCTACATGTCAGAGATGATATGCTTTTACAGTTGAAGAACCTCATTCCTGTGTAGAAACAGAGATATGAACTATACCAACCAAGCTTATTTTGTTACTGCTGTTGTTTGAGACAGGGTCTCACCATGTTGCCCAGCTGGCCTTGAACTCCAGGGCTCGAGTGATCCTCCTGCCTCTGCCTTCCAAGTAGCTAGGACTATAGGGAGGTGCCACCATGCCCAGCTGGTTTTTCTTAAGAACTATTTTGTTTTTCTGTTTACATACCCTTCTCATTTGAAAATAATACTTTATTTCTTATAACACACTGGAGGTCTATCAATGTAGTACATAATGTGTTCTTACACTGACGTGACTACTTATGATAACCTTGTAAATTTATATGTATAATATCTTACAAGTGGCTATTTTCCTTCATTCTGATACTATTGGCAATTACATGATAATAGAGCTACTTACAGTTTTTGTATCTAATGTGTTAACCTTGTTTAGGCATAAAGTTTCAATTTCTTACATTTCTGATCATCCTAACTCAGGTTTTGCATAAAGCAGCAAGGGTAATAGTTTCCCTTCCCGGTATGTGTAATGCCTAGCAGGAAGTGGCAGGGTGACAGGAGGGATTATAAAGGACTAATCCCCACATAGAGCAGCGTATTTGTCGTATTTTAATGCATATTTAGGCATTATCCAAACTGGTTGCTACCGCTTGCTGGGCAGGTGTCAGCCCCTAGACTTGGTGCAATAATTGTGTACACAGATTGACTCCTCTCCCTCTGACTGGAGGACAGTTTCCAATTCTTAGCTATCGTAACCACCATGAACTCCCTATTACCAGCCATTATAGACCCCTAACTTTTCCACTTGCAAACAATGGAATTATTTGTAATTATTCTCTGACATGCACACTTTCCCACTTAACTCTCTTTAGAACTGCAAAATAGAGAAAACATATTCAATGGAACCAAAGAGAAGTTCTGTCCTTAAGCCAAGAATAGACAGCTGGTTAGGATAAAACCCAGACTCAAACCCACGCCTGCTGCCTTCCACGCCCACACTCCCTCCCACATGTCCATGCATTAGTTTCTTACTGCTGCTGTAGCAACCACAGGCTGAGTGACTCGATCAATACACAGTTGTGATCTTGCAGTTCTAGAAGTCAGAACTGTTGTGAGATCCCACAGTGCTACAGTCAAGGTGTCAGTAGGTCCACACTGCTTTTGGACCCTTGGGAGATGCTAAAGCTGGAAATTGATCGTATGTGGGACGACAGGATGAGGCCTCAGTGCTTAAAGCAGTCAAGCTACCTCACTCTTGAGAAAAACATCCTGCCTGGACATTGTTGGCTATTAGTTGCCAGGCAACCTTACATCTTGTAACTTTGCACAAGTATAAATAAATATCCCTACTATTGTTCGGGAGTCCTTTTCCAATCAGGTATGGTCCACCACCTGAAGTCAGCTATTTCTTATTTTTATTTTCTAAATCTTCCCTTAGCTTTCTCCCAGGGATCACAGAGAGACCAACAAATCCCTACAGACACTCCCAAGCAGAAGCCATTTCCAGGCCTTTTGCAGCATCCAGGGGCCACTTGCCTTCCTTGGCTCATCCATCCACAAAGCCAGCCACAGTCAGGTGGGTCCTCCTTACATATCCATCTCTCTGGCCTTCCTTCTGCCCCTTCTCTGCTGTTAGGGATGCTGTGGTTGCATTGAATAACCTCAGATAACCACCTTGACTTCAACTTCTCCTTTGCCTGTGACCTAATATATTCATTGGTGCCAGGAGTAAGATATAGACACCTCCATAGGGCCATTATCCCACCCAGCACAGCCCTGATAAGGACTATCTGCCCAGGATCCTGCAGGACACCAGAGGAGAGAGAACTACACTGCCTGGAGGTGCCCAGTTACCAACATCTGCAGAACTTGCCAGATTGGCTTTACAAAGTGGTCATACCAGAGGTCACCTCTTGCACTAGTAATGCTATACAGCAAGTAGCAAGCCAACACAGTGAGAGCGTTCAGGTTCAGACTGCCCTCCACACACTTTATAACATGCCTGATCCTCTCTCACAAATGAGCAAACACTCAAACTCATTTGTCTCACTTTCCCAGGGGCTTTACCCATTTCCTGGTAGCCCAGGGACTTCATTCTCTTGTTCATAGCCCCAGGCCTGGACCCCAACTCACTGGCTGACACTGTCAACACCAGCAGGAGTGGTAGCATAAAAAATATCTGCCAGATCCTCTAAGAAGTAAGTAAGCATCCCCGGGTCCACCTTCTCACTTGCATTTGTGTTGTCATTGAAAAAAAGGACAAGAAAAAGAGGAACAGCTTACTGCCAGCCATTGCTCAAATTTAACTCCATATGAAAGGAGTGGAGTGTTGATAAAGTAAGTGTTTGATAAAGCAAGACATCAAAGCAAGGATATCAACGAGAACTGAGCTAGAGAAATAGAAACAAGGAGGCACTAGGTCCGAAGGCTACATGGATCCATCCTGGAATAAGTCCACTCAGCCACCTGTTTTCCTCAGGTATCAGTCTCAGGCTGTCTAGCAGGTGGGCCAGCCATCCAGGTCCCCCATGGGCCAGCTCTGAGCCCCCACAGTTGCTGGCATCTTCATGGCAACAGCCCTGCCATTGCAAGACACCAGTCTAAGCTACCCTCCCTGGTACTGTATGCCTCAGAGTGGTCCCCTGTAAGTGCTACGTGAATAGATGGGTGGGCGAATGTGTAAATGAATGAATGAGTGAATGAATGGGTATAGGACAGGCTAATGTTCAAAGCAGAAAGAGCTAAAGAGCAGCCATACATTAATAGGCAACTGCTTTGAAACTCATTGAATTTAGTACTCAACATATTTGATGGTAAAATTCTGTCTCAGCACTCATGGTTCCTTTGGTGCTCAGGACAGAAGATAAAACTTGGTGTCCATTGCCATTGCCTTGAGACCCACTGCCCTTTACAGCCAAAACAATGTGGTCCCCATTGATTTTGATATTTGTTGTCCTTCCCAGAAGCAACTAACTGGGAACACCAGCATACCACTGTGTAAAGACTGACTTCAGTCCTTCACTGTTAAGTAAAATACGAAGATTTGCCACCATATGGAGGGAAAACCAGGCAGGCCACAGCACTTGGCTGATCTTGGGAAAATGGGAAAGCTGAGACTCAGTACCTTGTAGAAGCACCCCAACCACACAGGTGTCCTGGGTCTTTAGGGGTCTTGGGTGAAAGCCATTTTCAGGCCTTCCCACATATTTAACAAGAGAACCATTGGCTTTTTCCCTTAACATAAGAAAAAGATGCTTGGATGTCTTCCTCCTGTGATAGCATCTGTTGCCTGAAAAGATAAACACTTATGAAAAGCCTCCTAAATTTTAAATGAAGTCACACCTCCTGTTTCCAGAGGGCCTCTAGGCAAATTTGTTCAAGAGCAAATACACAGGAGTAAGGTGCCTTCTGCAGGCACCTCTGCAGAGCTCAGGAGGGAAATATCTTGATGCCCAGTACATACAAGGTCCAAAGTTGGTCAGACGACTTCTCTCATTCTCCTGACAACAGGGATACCGCAGTGTGGAGTCCAGTCACCTCCTCCATCCCATAGTGTTACTGCCCTACATTTCATCTTTATGAAGATAAAACTCATCTTCCTTATTGTTAGGTACAAACCCACTCAATCAACCAGACCAGGCATTCTGATGCATGAAGATTTATTAAAGGTAGGAGCAAGTGGGCTGGCTATCTAGCGGACCAAGACAGCAGTGAACAAGGCAAAGCACAGGGCTTTTAAGGTATTTTGTGGGGAGGGTATTTATGGGCTGGAACAGCCAAGGGAGAGCTAATCTTGGTAAGGCTACTTGGTCATTGGAGAACTTTCGATATTAACAAAGGAGAGTTTCTGTGGTTTTCTGCCCAGGTCAAAGTCTGGCAGGCCTATTCTGTGGTTTTGGCCAAGGGGAAGTGAGCTGAGACCAGGGTACAGAACGGGGAGTGCTTGGGGCAGAGTGCCTGGGAAACCTTGAGTCCTGATCCATAATTTATATTTTTAGATAAAAAATAACTTACTTCAGATGGCAGAGAGGTAAGCAACAGGGAAAGAACATCTCTGAGAGTTGCCATTCCGACACTGGGCATAGCAACCCACAGCTGATTGCTGGCAACCCCAGAGGCCTCCACAAAGAGACGTAGCAGTAGAAGGAAACAGTGGGTGTGGAGGACTGCACTGGGTGGTGCTGAGTGCTCCAGGCCCGGAAGTCCTGTGGAGAGGGTGATCGTGATCGGCAGAAAACCATTTTTGAGAGGAGTCAACTGAGCTAAGAACGCAGAACAATTTCTGGGTCCATCTAGTGGTTCCCAGCTGAGTTCAAGCCCATAGAAGGTGCAGGCCGAGTGGATCTGGTCCCCGCGTCACAGCCAGAAACCAGCCTAAACTTCGGGGAGATTGTAAACTGTAGGCTCTCTGAGTTTATCTACTACCATAAAGCTACTGCTGCCTTGTCAAGATAAATAAACAAGGATCTGGACTCTGACTCTACACATTGTCTACCAGTGACAGCAGAGACAAACCTGGATGTGAACTCTGTCTCTCTCTGTCTCTCTGTCTCTCTGTCTCTCTGTCTCTCTCTCTCTCTCTCTCTCTCTCTCTCTCTCTCTCTCTCTCCCTATTTTTTTCTGCATTGTTTTTATATTAGTGTGAACATGATTTCTAGCTTCTTTGTGGTTGCTGTTTTGTTCAGTTTTTCCTTTTTATTTCTTCCTTCTCTCTTTCACTTCTGTCTTCTGCACCAGTTTCCCAAAGTTTGCCCTCCAGCATGGCTTCTAACCTCTTCCTCTTCTACTACTTCTCTATGTTTACATGCTCCCATATTAAATTTTCTCTTCTAAAGATAACATTGGCATGTTAAGGATTTATTTACTGCATATAATTTTCTGGTAGTATGTAACCACAAATCTGGCTCATATAGTTAAAGGTGGAAAATTAATGGTTACTGCAGTTTGTCATTTTTCTAGGCTGTGTTTAATGTATTGTTATTACGGATTGTACCACTTTAGCCAAAGTAACATAATTGTCCTAACCAGCTGTTCTTACTGGTATACCAAGCCTGAGATTGCCTAAGGGTCATAAAAATACTGTGGGTTGTGACCGGGGAGATGGCTCAATAGGAGAAGCGCTTGACTGGAAAATACTGTGGGTCAGTGCCAAAGAACCTGGCCCAAGCAGGCAGCCACTTCACATCCCCAACAAACTGAAGAGGTAGGATCTTGCACCCAAAAACCAGGTATACCTGAAAGACACCTCTGAGAAGTAGTCATTATGGTTCTAAATACTCGCAATAAAACAACTCATCATAGGCAATTTATAAGTGTCAATCCAGGAATTAAACCAAAACAGAATTTTAAAGAAATTATATTCACAGACTGTTCTATATCCAAATATAGAATTTTAAATTTATTAGAAAAAATAGTGTTAAAACATAAGAAATTAAATTTTGCAAATAACCCTAAATCCAAGCTAAAATAAACCATCTAAAAATTTTTAAAAGTGAGGGTATTCACCATTACAAATCCAACAGGGATTAAAGCGCCTGCAGGCAGGCCAGGGGCCCTGGTTTTGATCCAGGCCTGCCGTGCTGGCCCGCCCCTGGGACACACTGAGAAGGCAATTGAGACTGGTGTGGCATGGGCCTGTAATCCCAGCTCTTGGGAGGTTGCAAACATGCAGATCACTATGAGTCCAATTTAGTGGTAAGGCCCTGAATATCCTGTAGACCCTTCTCCCCTGCCCAAAAAAAAAAAAAAAAATCCAACATGGAGACAAATCTACATTCAGAGGAAAATTCATAATTTTAAACATTTATAATTTAAGAAGGGAAGTTAACAGTTACCAAACTTTTTATTCCATGTTCTAGACTGTACCTATGTCATCTCAGTTGTTAGATTTATATACATTAATAATTACCATATTTGTCTGTATTGACCCTTACCTCACACCATATACAGAAACCAACTCAAGTTGAATTATAGATCTAAATATACAACAAAAAACTATAAAACTCCTAATTTAGGGAGAAGAAAATCGTCACAACCTAGAATTAGTAAAATAAGAGCTTGCTTGGCAAGCACAAGGGTCTAAATTCAATCCCCGGTTCAAAAACACGCGGGCACACACACACACACACACACACACACACACACACAAAGTCTGTTAATGAGAACTGGCATTCCCAAGGCAAGTTAAGCAGGCATACAACAAGAATTTTGCTCAGTCCACAAAATTAAAATAAATCGCTGACCCCAGGCCAGCCTGCGCCCAGCCCCAGCCCCAGGATGGCAGCCCGCCCCCACAGTGGGGGAAGCAGGTTCTGCCTTCTACAGAGCCCTTTTCCCCACCAGCAGAGCCTGCTGGAGCTCCAACTGCCACCCCACTGCTTCCTCCCCAGGCAGCGCTGGGCTAGGTGGGGGCTCCAGGGCCACTGCGGAGTGTGCCGCTATCAGACTAGGGATGAGAGAGAAACTCTTCCCAGCTCCATTTTGCCTTTTACATTTCACTTGGAACATGAATTGCCGTTTTGTACAGATTGAAGATAGTTATTCCTTGGGTAGCTTTCCTTTTTTCACGACAGTGTTCTTGGAGATTACCCTTCATCTGAGAAGTTTAGGGTACTTTGTACAAGCTTGCTACACAGGCTGTGCATTTTGCAATATATTTGTATGCAATGGCTGCCATCTGCAAGAAATGGGGGATTGCTGGTGATGGAGCTTGTGGCAAGACATGCTTGCTGGTAGTCTTCAGCAAGGACCACTCCCTAGAAATACATGTTCCCACAGTGTTTGAGAACAATGTGGCAGATATTGGAGTGGATGGAAAGCAGGTAGAGTTGGCTTTATGGGTTGGACAGGAAGATCACAATCACCTGAGGCCTCTCTCCTACCCAGACACCCATGCTGTACTGATGTGCTTCTCCACTGACCGCCCTGAGAGTTTAGAAAACATCACTGAAAAAGGAAGCCAGAAGTGAAGCATTTCTGTCCCAGCGCACTCATCCTGGTTGGGAACAAGCAGGATCTTTGGAACAACGAGCACACAGATGGGAGTCAGTCGAGATGAAGCAGGAGCCAGTAAAACCTGAAGAAGGCAGAGACGTTGCGAGCAGGACTGATGTCTTTGCGTGCATGGGGGTCCTGCGAAGACCAGAGATGGAGTCAGAGAGGTTCGTGAAGTGGCCATGAGAGCTGCCTGCAAGCCAGGCGTGGGAAGCACAACTCTGGGTACCTCGTCTTGTGAAACCTGGCTGCGAGCACAGCCGTCGTGTGGGCATTTATTTTTTTCTGGTATCACGATGTCTGTTTCCTTGACTGGTACTTGGAATCGGGAGGGTTACAAGGACTCTCATGACTGCACGAACAGCAAAAAGCAGCCAGCTGTGCTTTGCACCACGGTTTCACACAAAGCAGACATCAGAATGTCGAACTCTCTGTTTAAAAATTCCCAAAGGCATATGGCAGATGAACACTGGATAAATGTTTATTCATCTTATTGTGTGATTACTGGCCTTTTTCACTTATTTATAATTTAGTTAAGATTATAAATCAGAAGTTATCTTGCTACCAGTATTCAGAAGCTGAAAATGACTTCTACTAATGATGTCCAGCCCATCTGACCTACCAGGATCCTTCCAACCCTGGTCTAACAGTCCTTCCTGTGCTCACGTGATGCACCAGGCACTAATTCAAAGAATTTCTGAACTTCTTGCTTCTTTTTAGAAAGAAACAGTAGTTATTTGTGAATTAGGCTGGAACTACTTTATAACTAACAGGTCCTGCCTGTCTAATCTGTCAGTCGCAGGGGATTCTGCTGGGTCCCCACTTCAGAGCCTTACTCCTCGGGAAGTTCACTGGTGTAGCTCCAGGGGTGGGGGGGCGGAGGGACAGACAGTTGTTTTGAGAACATGCTCAGCCAGAAGCCCTGAGTCCATGCAGCTGGGGCACAGTTACAGTTCTGTGGTTTCATGTCAGTTACTTTATAGCTACCATGTGATTAGTGCCATTTAATATATGTTACCAAAAATTAACATACCCTACCCCAGACTAGATGTAGTACTTTTTGTATAACTGGATTTCCTAATACTGATATTTTTCATTGCCACAGAGAATGTGTTGGGGGTTTTTTAAGTATGTTTGGAAATAAGTCAGGTGAAAAATTCATTTTTTAAAATTCCCGTTTTTTCACTTTGTCCAATATAAGAAGGCTGTCGCCCCTTTTTGGCCACACATATCCTAGTGCCCTTCTCCAAAGTGGGTTAGTAACTAGGAATGTGGTTGGCATAGCCTTTCTCACCCAGGCTGCAGGGCCTGGCTCTGATTCACAGCGCTCTTCTCTCTTCACCTCCTGAGGGCCCCTCCCTGAGAAGCCATCAGCACTCAGGGATGGTGCTCAGCTTTTCTCTTCTCTCAAGCTGACTAAACTTTTTCCGTAGCAGTTCATTTTTCCAACTAATAGAATAAAGGTAGTTTTTCTAAAAGAAAAATAAATAAATAAATAAATAAATCAAAGTTAGAAGAGCAGGCTTCTGGAGGTAGCTACCACAATTGTAAGAAACAATCCCTTACTGAGTTTCTGTATCTAAATTATTTGTCAGTCTTGGAATCCATCAAGGAAAGGCGAGGTTGAAGACCCAGTAGGAAGGCCTCCAGAACACCAGGGCAAGAGTACACCGTAATGATTCCCTAAGCCCTTCCCTAAAGGATGTGGTTATTTCCTCATGTAAATACACACTAGAGAAAGGGAACACCCAAACATTCAGGGCTCTTGCTTACTGTGGTGACGCTGACCATGCTCCTTCCTGGGGCAGCCTGAGTCCAGTGAGCGCCCAGCATGGGGACACAGGGCTCAGCTCCTTGGCCTCAGTGGGACCACTCATCAGGGATGTTCTAGGTCTAGAGCTTCTGGTAGGGACAACACTTTCATATTAATAAAAGATCTACATTAGAAAGGATCACTTACTACCAAAAAACAGGATATAAAAATGCCAAAAGTGATATAAGAAACAAAAGAAGACGGAAAGAGACGTTCAGCATTAGAAAAACTCAAATAGTGGTCAAGAGTTCACATGTGGAATTCCTCAGACCTTCAAGAAACCACATTCCTAGCTTATTCAAGATGTCCAGAAAAGGTCACACAAGCATAATCTGACATATTCATCTGCAGGAGCTAATGTCACCTCAATTCGAAGAGTAAAAAAGAAAATCGTAAAATATATGCATAATATAACTTGGTGTGTATCTTTATACCTACACACACAGAGCTCATTTTTATTGTCCACATGGTTGTAGATATTATAAGTAAAATAGCAGTGTTTTAGTCACTTTCTTGACACTGAGACACAATATACATACAATTTAAAGGAAGAGAGGTTTATGTGGGCTCCTTTTCAAGCTGGGATTAGCTGGCTTCAAGGCAAGTCAGCATGGCAGAGGGGCCTGGCGGGAAGAGCTGGTCACAGTGCAGACAGGAAGCAGAAGACAAAGGGACCAGGCAAGGAGGACAAACCCTTCCAGTCATGCCACCAGAGGCAGTGACCTGCATCTTCCAAGCAGGCCCTGCCTCCTACTACCAACTCTAACTATCATGTCCCCATGACCCCCTTACTCTTCAAAATCCCTGCCTGTGAGTACATAAGGTTTAGGGAGGACAATCAGATATAAACTATAAAACAAGTACCTATCTAAATCCAACTGAATTTTTAAGTACAATATACACAAGTAGAGTTTTTCCCAGGAAGGCAAAAATAATTCAACATCCAAAAAATCTGTCAATGTAATTCATAGCATTAATAGACAAAAAGAAAATATAACTGCATAATTATCTCAATAAGAAAAAGGTATTTGACACATTTTGATTGGCTTTGGAAGTAGAAATAGACTTCTTAAATTCAATAAAGCTTTTCTATCAAAATCTTATAGCAAACATTAATGGAGAGATACTAGAAATACTTCAACCATCAGGAACAATGCAAGAAGGTCTGTTATTATCATCTGAGCTGAAAAGATTTACAGGTGTCTGGGGTAGGCATGTTCAAGGAAGCGGAGCCCTGAGGTCCTGAGCTGGGATGGCCAAGAAGGGATGAAAATGTGAGCCAGGTGCATGAAATTTGCACAGAAAGCCTTGAGCTTGGAAGACAGGAACAGATGTAGACAGAGGAGGGAAGAGGCCAGTATCGTGACCCAGGGAGGGCAAAGATGGCAGCTTAGGAACCTCTGCAGGACAGGTGGATGGAAAGGAGGGCCCTGCCACCAGGAAGTGGCATCCAGAAGGCTCAAGGTGCTCCTGGAAGCCAGAGTCAGGCCAGGGCTAGGGTCTGATCACTGGCATTTGGCGAAGGGGAGGCCACATGAGCTGGCAGGGCATGTGCAGTAGACACTCGGAGCTGTCCTCTTACCTTCTCTGGGGGAAGTGGCTCAGCAGCTGGGACAAGGCTGAGGGACAGGATAGCGGGAACTAGGGAAGAGGGCATCTCCAGAAATCATCACCTTTGAGTGAGGGTGGAGAGCAGTCCTGTGAGCTTCAGGGGCATGGATGGCCCATGAGATGTTTAGGATCACAAATGTGAGAGAGACCCCTAGGGGGCTTGTTTGTTTCTCTGCAGCCTTTTTCCATCATTCCAGCACAGCCCAGGCAGATAAGGTGAATTGCACTTCATCAAGGCTGTGAGGTTATTGAGCCAGCTTAGTAAGCAATAAGCAATGTGGATCACAATGTTGACCACTGCCTGGGCTACTTTCCAGGATCATGGAGGCTACTGCCATCTAAATCCCAACTCTGCACTTCAGCCTGTGCTGATGGGTGAGTCCTCTACTCCACCCTTGGGTTGTACTGACACACATTTTCTGAACCTGCAGATGAAAAGCTACGAAGATGGATTAGGAACATGCAGCCACCAATTATGTTACCTCCATTCACCTTCCCTGTAACGCAGGCCACCTGGCTTCTTTATCCCAGAACTATCTCTGGAGTGGTTAAGATCCTGACTGCCCCCAGACCTTTGATGAGGGGAGGAAGCTTGTGGAGGGTCGTTGGATCAAGAGGGTGCTACACTCACTCGAAGAGTTCAGCAGCCGAGGGTGCTGTCAGGGGCAGGGCCTCATCAGCGCTATATCTCCATCCTTTGCTTTCTGCTTCCTGTTCATCACAATTTGAGCAAATTCCCTCCCCAGGCCCTTCTGCCGTGCCACCCTGCCTTAGAGTGAGCTTTGAACTGAAACATCTGAACCCATGAACCAAAAATAAACCCCTCCTTCTTTAAGTTGTTGATGTCAGGTTTTGTCCCTACACTCTGCCTTCATAGAGGTAGTTTGGGATTCAGGTGTTGTTCCATGCTTGGTTGACTTATGAATAAATTTTGCAAAGTTTGTCATTCCAGACATGGGGGCACTGTGTGATGAGTCAGATGAGCCTGCAGGGAAGACAGGGTGAGGGACAGGAGACAGGGGTGGGATCAGTGAACTCTACACAGGTTCTGGCATGATCTGAGGACAGGCAGAGCTGGGTACTGGATGGGAGTGAGTAACAAAGTCAAAATGTAGGGAACAGAGCAGCGATGGACAGCCAAGCCTATTGGAGAAACTATACTTAGAGTAAGAACAACGCCCAGGATGGTGCTAGAAAGTTCCCAGTAGAGCCATCTATGGTGATAGAAATGATTCCTGTCTACATTACCAAAAGGTTGCTACTGACCCTGGAAATGCAGCTAGTGCAACTAAAAGACCAAATTTTTACTTGTTTTTTATTGAATTCATTTAAATTTTCAAAGCCACAGGTAGCTCGTGACTACCATATAGGATATCACAGGTTGAGGGCCTTATGAACCATATGAGTGAGGTGTTTAGAGGATGGGGCAGGACATGATCATTGGAAGAGAGGGATTCATGGAACTAGAACTCTTGGCTGACAAACATCAACTACACATACTGACATCAGAAACAATTAAGCTGGGTAAGGTGGTACATGTCTATCATCCCAGCACTTAGGAGGCTGAAAAGGAGGATCAGTAGTTCAAGATCACACTGGACTACATAGCAAGTTCTAAGCCAGCTTTGACCCAAGGAGATGCCAAGGTCAGTGAGTGTGTTACAGAGGGCACATGCAATTGTAGGACTGCTCAAGTACTGGGTCAGGGATAGAAAATGCAGAAAATATAGAGAATATGCAGACACCTTCAGAAATTGGAAATGAGGAAGTAGGGAGTCCCTGGAATTCCAAGGATTGTGGATAATAACAAATGTGCATGAAAGGCACTCTAAGACAGTCATGAGAATGCAGACCAGCTCATACTGATACTGACGATCCTGGGGTCACAGGAGATGGGGATTTCCTGTAACCCCTACAGAGGGAGGTAGGAGACCCCAGAGGGCAGCCCTGCCCCCGGAAGTGAGGCTGTCCTTGGACCTCTGCTAAAGACCTTATTGACTGAGTGAAGGTGAAGGAGGTGAGCTCCTTTCTAGATATAGGAGTATCCTAGTTGGGGCACACAGGGGTCACTCTAGACCAGCATTCATTGGTGTGAAATTAAGCTCCATAAACGATGATTTCTGTCCTTGGTTTGTTTTCAGACAGGCTCTTACGCTGTGGTTCAGGCCAGCCTTAAACTCGCAGTCCTCCCGCCTCAGCCTCACAAGCGTAGGATCACAGGCTTGCACCGCCATGCCTCATTGAAAGAAGACTTTTTGATGAGAAACAATAGAAAAAAGATACCACTCTCCCTCTACTAGCCTGTAAATGCAGTGCAAAGGCAGTAAAATTCCAAGTGTGTTCTGAGCAACTCTGGAAACTTAAACATTTTAATGGAGGGGAAAAGATAACAAAAGAGCTAAGTCAACTTTTTAAAAGACAAATGAAATGGAAAGCTTTTCTCACCAAACCTTAAGACACACCACACTGTCATGGGAACAGGAAGGCAGTGCTGCAGGGTGTGGCGCAGCCCAGCCCTCTGGGTGAGGTGGCAAGTTTGCTTGAGCCCACGAGTTTAGAACCCACTGGGACAACATGAGACTATCTCAAAAAAGTCAACCCACCATCAGAAGAAAATACTTGAAGGAAAGAAAAGATGGTGCAGAAGAAATCATGTGACTTTTACAAAGGAATCTAGCACAGTAAAAGTGGCAACGAACCCCAGGAAGGAACAAGGAATTTGGTTGGGAGATAGCACAGCAGAGTGTGTATTAAGCAAGATGGAATTAAATCCCTGTTTTACACAATAGTAGTGATACAGGGAGAAAAACTGGTCACGGGTGGGTGACCTCCAAACCACACAGGGAACCTCAAAATGACATAGAGAAAAACAATCTCCCGACCTGACCTGTACGAGTTCGTGTTCTCTAAAACCAAAGAATGAATTTTAGGAACAAATGGAGGTTATGAGCAAAATATATTTATTGACAGAAAGAAAGCTCCTGTCCAAGAGAGGAACAGGAGGGGGGCCTGAGTGGGTAGTTCCCCGGGAAGCTGTCTCTTCCAGGGACTTTTATAGTGTAAAACCTTGTGGGGCTAAGGTGGAGAGAATGGGAACTCGCTTAGGTGGGCAGGAGGTGGGACAAAATTATGGTCAACCAATGGGATTACAAGCACCATTGCTCAGGTAAAACTGATTAAATCCAGTATCAAATGGGAAAGCGAGTCACATAGCAAGCGGGCATGAATAGGGGACAAGGTCTCTCCCTGTTGAGGGTTGGAATGCAGGACAGGGTCTCTTTCTGTTGGGGGTTGGACTAGTGACTCACTTGAGTCTTTCCAGGTGATTGATACCTATTTAGAATATCAATCCCAGGTGCTACCCTTTCAGCATTTGTTTGGCCTTTAGGTCTTTAGGTCTGGTTCGCAGCAGGAGCATCCGCCCCTCCCACAGTTGTAAGATATCTCATCTTCTGTGTTGTCTCCTTCGAGGGCCTGGGCCTGTCTGACTGCCTATAGTATTTCTGTCTAATTTGGCTACCTATAACAGTAGCAAGGTCCAGATGAATCGAGTGCCTGTTTAAGAAAGGTAAAACAGTGATGTAAGCGCATGGAAGTCTAAGAGAATATCCCTGAGGTTTGCAGATGGGATCAGCCTTCTTCAACAACTCTTCAAAAGCACACAAGCAGTCATAAATTTGATTACATAAACATGAAAAACTTGTATTCAAAACAGGTCCCGGGGGTGAGGATGGTACCTGAAAGATAGGGGGATTCTGCAACAAATACAATCAGCCTCCAAGTGCAGAATAAGAAACTCCAAGGACCCAACAAGAAACTTCCAGCAACCCCGGTTGTCAAGTGAGGAGAAACTGTGTGCAGAGAAGCAGGCTGCAGCAGGCGAGACCACGTAGAACACTCCAAAGAGTCAGCATCAGCGCTTGCAGTTCCTCCCGCAGGCAGGCACTTTGTACCTACTATCCTGGCAAAGGCTCACTAGCTGGCTGCAGCCAAGGGCTGGCAGGGGTACAGGGCTCTGGAGCCATGCCTGCCAATGGAGGCCAAGCAGGGGCCATTCTGGAGCAGCCAAGTGAAGCCCCAGTGCCTCTACCCCCAGAACCAGTGTGTGTGTGTGTGTGTGTGT
Organism: Octodon degus; assembly: GCF_000260255.1. Lineage (NCBI taxonomy): Eukaryota > Metazoa > Chordata > Mammalia > Rodentia > Octodontidae > Octodon > Octodon degus. The sequence continues at coordinate 2,518,060 of NW_004524621.1, read as the reverse complement.
GTGTGTGTGTGTGTGTGTGTGTGTGTCTGTGTCTGTGTCTGTGTGTGCGCACATGCACGCACACGTGTGTTTTACTGGTGATTGAACCCAGGGCCTTCACAATGAGCTACATTTCTAGCCCTTTTTATTATTTTTATTTTTGAGACAGGCTCCTGTTAAATTGCCCAAACAAGGCTCAGACTTTTGATCCTCCTGCCTCAGCTTCCCAGAGTGCTGGGGTTACAGGTGTGCACTACACACTCAGCAGATCCCAGCTGTTCTGAGCCCAAGGGTCGAAATGTTTGCATGGCCCTTTCTGACTTGAAGAATATTGATGGCAGCTTTGTCTGAGGTACAAGGAGCTTAAGGCAATCCACAGCCGGTAACAGGAGAGGGGGAGGTGAAAGGCGTTTTTCCACAGAAGAATGGTAAGACAGCAGCTGCCCACCAGGAGAAGAGACAGAGAAAATGCAGTGTGTACACTACCTCAGATACATCACAGACACTTCACTTGTTTTAAAAAGGAACAAAGATCTGCAACACAAGAATCTGGGGCCTTTAAAAAAATGACTACAAAGCAATGATACTTTATAAGAACCTATAACAAAACCATGTATACTAAATATTAGGTTGGGGAATGGGGCAGCAGCACAGAGCTGGGGTGGTGGCCTGCTGAGACGATCACCCTGGCTTGGCCCTGGCCCCTGGGAGAGCCAACAGGTCCCTTGGCATGAAGGCCATCATGGCACTGAAGCTGAAGCCCTTAGGAGAGCCCCCTGCCCATAGGTAGCACTGGAGAGGCTTGGTGTTGTGGTTGCTACTATTAAAAAGAGTTAAATGTTAATGGGAGTTAAATAATAAAACAACAGAAATTCCTTCACCAAATGGCACTGACACTGTGACTACGAAGTGTGACTGACATATTCAGGAATGTTTAAATTTAAAAAAATTTTCACAGTCAAAGGCACATGGCAAAAAAAAAAAAAAAGGCACAAGACCATGGAGGAGGATTGTGAGAGGGATTAATGGCCATGTGCCCCCTTTTTTTTTATCCTATATTCTTACCACTTTCTGAAGCAATTCTGTAAGTCTTCTTTCATGACAGTCTCTACAAATTTTCATCTAACTGAAAGGCTAACTTCATAAAAGCATGATGGTGTACCCTTCTTACAGCTGTATGAGGTGGCTGGACCTAGGGTGTGTGATGCTGGGATTAAGTGTGTGATGCTGGGATTAAGGGTGCATGATTACTAAATTAGACTACTGAATGTTCAGCATAGTTCTGGGTGTGGATAATGGGTAAGCCCACCCTGGGTATGGATGACACCCACCCGAAGGTGGGTAGCCTGGGAGAAATATAAAAGTGAGGCTGCAGCTGCGGCTGCTTGCTGCCTCCTGCCTGCCATGCAATGAACTGCTTCTGCTCTGCGATGCCTCTCTGCCATGCCTCCTTGCTTTAGAACCAGACAACTACGGATTGAAACCTCTACAGACTATGAGCTGACATAAACTTTTCCTCCTTTAACTTGGAAGTATCGGGTATTTTGTTTCGGCAAAGAGAAAAGTAACAGATGGTCCTCATTCGCTTTATCCATGAGAGCTGGCACTGTGGGACTTTTGGCTCTTCTCTAACGTCAGAGTGACCATGAGAATGTTTTAATTACTCTCCTCATCAGAGGGACATGTGCCACACCTGCAACTTAAAGGAAGTGCGTCTCATCTGAGCTCACAGCTTCAGTGCACAGCTACCAGGAAGGCAGACACAGCATGGTGATGAGGGCCTAGGCAGAGGAGAATCGCTCACACCACGGCAGCCGGGAAGCAGAGAAGGAAAAGGGAGGAGCCCGGGAGAGCGGTGCACCCTTCTAGGCCACACCCCTGTGCCCGCCTCTTCTGAACAGGCCCCGCCTCCAGCCGCCGCTGGATTAACCCACCGAGAAGTGCAGCACGCTCACGATCCCCTGAGCTTCCCAAAGCCCAGCCTTTGAACGCAAGTGATAAACATTTTGAATCCACTCAGGACACTGAGACACGGTCACAACAAGGAAACTGACAACACTCGGAAAAGAGGACTTTAGAGCTGCTTCAGGAAGTGGCAAGAACAGCAGTGTAAGCGTGTTGGTGATAGAGGGATGACATGCGACGGCAGACAACCTACATCATGTAAGGAATGTAAGCCGAGTTTATGGTCTCTAAAATCAAAGAAGGAATTCTAGGAACAACAGGGGAATATATTTATTGGGGGAAAGAGGGCTTCTAAGAGAGATAGAAGAGCTCCTGAGTGTGTTGCCACCAACCTTGTTCTCAGGGGAATTGAATTGAGCAAAACCAGGTGAGGCGGATCTACAGTGGGAAAAACCATAATCAACTAATAAGATCACAAGAACAGTCGCTTAGGTAACGTTGATCCAAAGGGAAGTCACAAGATGAGTAGAGATGGGACAAAGCTATGGTGAGCTAATAAGATGATGGGTATAACCACTCGGGCATCATTGATTAAATAGGGATCAAATGAGGAAGCAAATCCAGTAGGTTCCCTACCCAAGGTGATCTGTACCTATTGAGAATATCAGGGGGGCAGGGAGATAGCTCAGTGGCATAAACACCTGCCTGGCAAATGCAAGGCCCTGAGTTCAATCCCCAGTATCCAAAATGAATAAATAGACAGACAAACAATGTCTCCACTAAGAAAAGAAGAAAAAAGGACGTCAATAACTGTTCTGGCCTTCACCAAATGCCTCTCCACCCACAATTGTAATGTGATCTCCACTAACTCCTTTGAGGGCCCAGCCCTGGCTGACTGCCTATATTTTTACTTAATTCAGCTGTCTACAATATTGGAAGGAAGCAGGAGCGTTTCAAGGAGGATTAGAGGCAATATGTCTTTTACTACAACAAAAATTTTTAAATGCAAATATTCACATGTCTTCCCTATCATGCCACATAAGTCAAATCTCTGAACTTGGGGTCTAGCAGGGAATCAAAGAAAGGAAGTGGTGAGGGAGGGAAGACTGGAGAGACAGGGAGAAGGAAGGAGGGGAGAGAGGGTGGGGTGAATAGGCTGGGGGTTGCAGGGAGCCGAGAAGCCAGCAGGATGCCACTCATAGGAACAGTCTCCAACCGCAGACTGGAGTCTGCTGTCCAGGTGGAGGCACAGGGGTCACACCCCAGGCAGTGAGCCCTTGTGATTATTCACACCACAGAGCCCAGCGTGAGGAACCAGGTCACTGTCTCAAGAACTGTCTGCAGCCCTAGCTACCGTGCAGGGAGTACATTCTCTTGTCCCTTGGCACGGTGGAGAAATGTGGCAAAGGTGATGCCCACAGGGCCTGCAGGAAGCCGTGCTGTTGTGTGGGGCCAGCAATTGTCTGAGCAAGATGGATGCCATCCACCCAAGAAAACCCCCGCAGCCCAACAAAGACCCTCAGTGAAAGGAGGCTGAGGCAGGCGTCTCGCCATGTGCCTTCATAAGATACCCCCAGCCTTCTCTCTTTTGCAGTTGCTTTCTTGGAGGCTGCGCTGGCCACACTCACCACATACACACCACACCACAGTGATCAGCAGGCTCTCTTGCTCTGGTTTCAAAATTAACTTGGCAGGGGAGGATCCCAGCAGGAGAGTGGCAGGAGGAAGAACAGTGTAAGACCTTGGCAAGACAGAAGCCACCTTGGGGACTCGGTCAAGCACACTCTTTACTCATTAAAAATATGATTTGTGTCTTCTTCTGAGGTATTTCAAGACTAAAAAGCTGATTTTGCCAGAAAAATAAAATAAAATAAGTGACTCTTCAGTGTATCTCCCCATCCTGCCCACTCAGAACAAAACTTGACCTTCATTCTTGTCCTGTCTCCTTTATTACTTTCAAACTTGAGTTTACACTGGGCTTAGTGGTGCATTCCTATAATCCCAGCAACTGGGAGGCTGAGGCCAGGCAGACTGCTGTGAGTTTAAGGCCAGCCTAGGCTACAAAGTGAGTTTAAGGCCAGCCTGAACTGCATAATGAGACCCTGTCTCAAAAAGATACACACACACACACACACACACACACACACACACACACACAGAAACAAAAAACGAAAAACCTTGAGCTTAGGTCCCTGCCAGCTCAGCCCATGGCATGCCGATTACTTAGCAACACGAGGTTGACTCTCCCAAGATTCAGGTGCCACTCCTCTAGGAATGGGAAGGTGAGAGATTCACAGGGACTTCCATCCCCCACCAGGAATCCACACACCTCCCATCATCCTCCTAACTCTGAAAGCACCTTGAACTTTAGCACAGCTTCTAAAAACCAGAGACTTCTCTAGGCAGAAACTGTCCCCTCATGGTGAGCAGACAAGGACTTCTCCACAGCCTCCGTGCAAAGCCAACTCTGAGGGCATGGGGAGCTGGAGCAAGCCCAGCCCCTCTGCACGAGCCAGTCCCTTCACTTTGTTGATGGATCTCTCCCTCAGAGTTGGGCCCCATCAGCTCCTGCGTGCTCTCACCTCCTAATTCTGCCCTGTAGGTCCTCCTGCGCCTCTCACTGGCACGTGCTAAATGCTTTTCTACAGCCGGACTTCAAAGATCTGACCTGGCCAAGTTGTGATTCCTTTTCCTCCTTAGAGAAATTGCCTCGGACCCCATCCGGTGACCCCAATGTTCACTCTCTGACCTGTCCTGCACAGTAGCTTTGGCCATTCTCCCATCAAGGGTTCTCATGTGACTGTCTCCCTCTGGTCCCTTTGGCCACTTCCTCTTTCTGTCCCTTTAATCTCAGGGGTGATAATGACTGTCACCCTTCCTTCTCTCTGTTTCTGCAGTTGCGGCAGCAGCTTCCCTCCACTTGCCTATAAGTTTGCACCCAGAGCCTTTCTTAGGTCTCCCTAATTTATGTGTGCTATCTACCCTTTGCTGGGACACTGATCCTGGCACCTAATATTGTGATAAGACCCAACTATCTCTACTTAGGCCGTGTACAGTCTCATTTTATGACTTCTCTTTCAAGAAACACCTATCTCTCCAACTATTTTATATGTGGAACTAACGTCTTTTTCTTGGCTCTTAAGATTTTTAAAGCTGAGATTTATTGAGCATTTACTGTGTTCCAGATACTGCACCCAACAATGTAGATGCATTTTATATTTAATTCACACAACTATAATAGGCAGATCCCATTTCTGGCCTCATAGATGAGGACTCTGCTGCTCATGGCCAAGGTCGTAGTTGTGTAGTTCAAACAGACTGACTCCCTCACTCCCAACCTGCTTGGGATCAAGGCTAACAGCTTGGCACTAAAGCTAACATGGTCAGGTACAGGAGAAAGATAAGATAGGACAAGGTGTTTTGCAAGTCCCCGGACATCTGGAGACCCCCAAAAAAGTTGCACTGAATGCTTCAAGGACTCTGCCCACTGAGGTGCAAGGCAGCTAGAGAACTTTGACCACAGATGTGTATTAAAACCCTCCCACCCCACGTCCCCTGCCTCCTTCCCACCCCTATAAAAGGGATGCACTTCTCCTCATTCAGGGCAGATGTCTTTTCGTTCTCCATCTGCTTGCCCTTGGGCACAATAAATTCCACAGCATGTTGCCTTCACACAATCCTGGTGGTCATGGCTGGCCTTCCCCTGCCACGCCATACGATAATAGCCAACATGGGCTCCGCTTATTAGTGGGAAGTTATCAAGAATCTTTGACAAGATCTTTCCTGGTTTTGAACTGCTGTTTTGGAGAAATCTTGTTAGTTGTAAGTTTCTGTTCAAAACAGCTCAAGGATCTCTCAACTTGCCCAAGCCCTGAAAATTAGTCTACATTAGCCTGAAGTTTTGAGATTATTTGCCTCAGTTGATAGAGTGAGTTGGTTACCAGATTTTGGGGTGCTAGAATCTCCTTCTGAAAGTGGTTTCTAGGTTCTATCTTCAGCAAAGAATTGGTCACCAACAGTAGCGACATTTTATTAAAGGCAGGGAAATAAACAGGCTCTACAGAGTGAGTTTGGGCCAAGGAAAAGAAGCACATATGAGGGGTGGCTACCATGCAAGAGAAAACAAGGGCTCACTTGGTGGGGACAGTCCTTTTTGTGTCACCTACTCTTCAGGCTGAGGTTGGGTTTAAAGCATCCTATGAAAACTCACCCAAGGTCTCCCAAGAAACCCACGCGCAGGGTCTTGGGAGCTGTCCTGCACATGTGTCCTGGAATTTTACATGTCACAGGTTACTCCGACTCCCCCAGCTAGCTTTGCCAGGCCTTGATCTCCTATCTCAGGTTGAATGATGGCTCCCCCAAATCCATATCTACTTGGAATCTCAGACAGTGGTCTTAGTTGGAAACAAGGTCCTTGCAGGTATAATTAAGCTAAAGATCTCAAGATAGTCTGGCTTTAGGGTGGGCTCTAAAACCAATGGCCAGAAAAGTGATCGATGATGTAGAGGGTGCCTAAGGAGAGTCACATGGAGAGGAAACATTCTCTCAGGCTTTCACAGAGAGCACACGGGCCAAGCAATGGCTGTGACTCATCCACATGGCTGACACTGACAAAGGGTCTACAAACTACGGTGCAGGGTTTCAGGGTAAATCCTGAGGGGATTTGACTGACCTTGTCAGATACAAAAGTTACATTTCTTGTTATATAGGTCTTGTTTTATCTTGGTTTTAACCATCCAGCAGAAAAGTATAAAAATGAGGTATAAAAAGTAAAGCCATATTAATATGCTGAGCTGTAAAAGGCTCGTCAACAACTTCTGACATTGCCAGTCCTACGGATAGCCCACTACTATTATAGACTACTGGACTATATTGGATTATTTTGCTGAGTTCATGCATCTACAATATTTAAATGGCAATGGAATACCCATCTCTGACAAAACTAAACACAAAAGGCGATACAAATGAACGACCATTTTGTATCTGTATATACAAAATAGTTAGGATAGATATACAACTACTTTCTCTTAATTCAATGAGAAGAAAAAATTGTACTAATAGTGTTTGGACAGGATATCATGTCTGCATCTTATACTATGAATAACCACTATGAAGACAACAATATTCAATGTGTTAATTATTGAAACGGTCCTACTAATTGGTTTTGAAACTGTCTCATTGCTACTTGATTCTCAATAACATTTAAAAAATAAAATAGAAAAATAAAAAATAAAACTAATGGCCAGTGTCCTGTAAGAGGGGACAAGAAAACAGAGCACAGAGTTATATAGTTATGTGCCACCATGCCCAGTTCTGGTGGCCAGCACAGTGTGCCCAGCACTAGAGGCTGAGATGAGGATCACTATGAATCCGAGCTGCGCAGCAAGACCCTGTACCAAATGAATAAACACATAAATGAATGATTTTTAAAATTTCTATTATTTTGCTTTGAAATTTTTTTTCCATAAAATAAAAAAAAAATTGCAAGGACACCTCCGTGTTCCCAGCTAGAGTTAGACTGTGAATCCCATGAGCTCTGAAAGGGCTGAGCATCTGGTTCCACAACCCTTGAGATCTTCTGCATGAGAGGAAATAAAAACACATTAGCCAAACTCAGGGTGAGATAGAGTAGCAGAAATAAAAGCAGTAGAAGGGAGATAAGGAAAATCATAATTTTTAAATTGAACTTGTAAGAGAAGTGACGTTAAGACCACAAAGTTAGGGGCCAGGGAGATGGCTCAGTGGAATAAGCGCTTCCCTGGCAAGTGCAAAGGTCTGAGTTCAATCCCCAGTTCCACAAAAAAAAAAAAAAAAAGAAAGAAAAGGAAAGAGCGCAAAGTTATCCAAGTTTATAATATTTTTCTTTTCTCATTTCAGGAAACTCTAAAATTCCTAAGAGTCTTAAAAGACACAATAAGCCTGCATATTGGGCCCTTCATCTGTAAACGGCCTGGTTTTTCTTCTAGTAAAAAAGATTTGTAAATTCCACAGGTCCTCTCCCGCCCAGCTCACATAAACACACCCAGTTCTCACCCCCAAACTCCTGTGTACGCCTCTTTGATTCTGCTTCATAAATCTCCTGTGCCTCTTACCCAGACATCCTGAAATGTTTTTCCATGGAGGAACCAACTCCACAGGTGGGGTAAGCTGAGGTTCCCCACCACCTCTTGGGGAGAACTTGTGGGGGTCTATCTAGTGACAAGAGGACATATGCCAAGGCATTGTAGATAAGAGCTTATTTCTTCACTATACAGGATCTCAGGATAAATCCTGAGGGGATTTCACTGACCTTATCAGACCCCAAAGCCACAACTCTTGTTGCATAGGTCCTGCTTTACCTTGGTCTTAACCATCCAGCAGAAAAGTATAAAAACAAAATATAAGAAGTAAAGCCATGCTGTTATGTTGAGCTGTGGGGGACTCAGGTCAACAATTTCTGACATCGCCAGTCAAGGGGAAGACCCAATACTATTATGGGCTACTGAACTCTTTTAGAATATTTTGCTGTTTACACACCTATAATATTCAAATAATGGAACTTAACAAAAAAGGGGATACAGATGAATGTCCATTTTGTATCTGTGTATTCAAAGTGGTTAGGATAGATATGTAGTTACATTCTCTTAATGAATAGAGGGATTTGTTCTAATGGTGTTTGTAAATAGGATATCATGTCCGCATCTTGTACAGCAATTAACCACTAGGAAGAATGTATGCAATGTGTGAATTATTGAAACTGTCCTACCAATTTGATTCGAAACTGTCTCATTCCTATTTGTTTCTCAATAAAATTATGAAAACAAATATGAACACAGATGAAAATTAAATTAAATTTTAAAAAATGGTGTGTGTGTGTGTGTGTGTGTGTGTGTGTGTATTATTGGACTCACAGTGATGCTCCTGTTTCAGCCTTCCCAGCGCTGGGATTACAGGCATGTGCCACCACACTGGGTCTTGATGGTTGGCTCAGCGTGCCCAAGGGCAGGCCGGTGTGGTGGTGCCGGACATCAAACCCCAGTCCCTGTCCTTGCCAAGTAGGGGCTTAGTCCGCTGAGCTAACTCACCAACCCTCTAGGGAAGCAGCAAAAAGCTACTCAAGAAGGGAAGAAATCAGGATGGGAATAGAAGTTTCCACAAAAGAAACTAAAACAGCCACTATGTGTAAAATTTTCGAGCTGGCTTATAATTAAAGGATGAAAACAAAAATAATAAATGTGAGTTACTCTCAATGTCAGCAAAATTGTATAGTGGAGCCACAGGAAATAGGGATTTGTGAGTATACCTTTATCTGGAGAGGGATTTAGCCACATGATTCAAATGTAGAAACTGCTGCTTATTAAATTCTTAAAATCTTGTTTAAGGCAATATTCCTGGTAACATTACTTATAATAATAGTGAAGAAGTAGAAGGTACCCCCTAAAGCCTACCGTATAAACCTAGTAAAGACATTGTAGGAACATTATGTGGTTTTTCAAAAGCATAAGAAAAATTTGTAAGTGCTCATGGAAAAATTGCCTCACTATTTTAAATGAAAATTAAAAGATCAAAGCAGAGTGCACACTACACATACTAGCATGTAATATTTATAATACCCTGTCACATTAGAATATTCCTTTCTCACTAATCTACATACAGCTTCTTTGTGCATAGGAAATACATGGATTTGAATTCTAGAACAATGCTAGAGTTTGGATATAGGAGACCCCCCCACCAAATCTCATATGTTCAGAGATGGGGTTTTCAGAAGGTGGTTGGCTGGGTTTGTGCTGTACTCATTGGTGGATTAATACACTGATAAATTTATAGCTGGATGTGCTTTTAGTAAGTGAGACCTCACTGAAACAGATGGGTCACTTGGGGTGTAGCCTGGAAAGGTGTGGAAGGGTATGTTCTTGTCCCTGGCTCCCTTCCTCCTCTTCTCCCTCTTCCTCTCCTTCTCCCTCTGTTTCTCTATGCCTCTCTCTCTCTCTCTCTCTCTCTCTCTCTCTCTCTCTCTCCCTCCATCTCTCTTTCTCCCTCTCTCTCCCCCCCGCCTTCCAGGCCATCACGGCCCTAGCAACTTTCCTCCACCATGCTCTTCCACTGCACCTGTTCTGCCTTGGTGCCAGTTACCATGGACTGTACTCTGGAAAACCAGGCACCCAATTAAGCTTCTCTTTTGTACTGCTAGAGTCAGGTGTTTAATCCCAGCAATAGGATTGCTGACTAACATGAACAGTATTTTCTATCTCAAAAAGCTGTTTTAATAGCTTACATTATTAATAAAATATAGAAATTATTCTTTTTTGGAGGAGAGAGGGCAGCTCAGCCTGCGCTGAGGTCAGGGCTGACATGTAGCATGTGGTGCCAGGGATCAAACTGCAGTCCCCTGTGCCTACCTAAGCTTGCCTAAGCAGACACATCAGGCCACTGAGCTATCTTGCCAGCCTGAAATATAGACATTATTAAATGATGACTCCCTAATTATTAAAACTGTCCTACTAATTGGCTGTGAAACTGTCTCATTGCTATTTGTTTCTCAACAAAATTAATAAAAAATTTAAAAAAGGAATTAGACTGCAAATCATTGTTAATAGAGCTTAAAGATAAACAGCTTTGAAAGATAATGGACAGAAGAGTATCATGTCCCAATCGGATGGAATAAAAAATAATTTTCTTTTAATTATGTTGTACAGAATAATAAATACACCAAATAATAAATTATTTTATATTTTCAAACCACCAAATATCAATATTATATATAGTAAACTCAAATTATATATATTTGAAGTGATAAATGTTAACTTCATGTAAATATCCCATAATATATTCATATATTGCATTGCATTGTGCCCCATAAATGTAAAGAACCATAATTTTAAAATTTGTAGTATTTTTATATTAAGAAACAAAGAAATCACTAACAATAACAGTCCTCAAATCTTGGTTTCTAAATATTAACATATACAAAATCAGTCCAAAAAAATGATGACTTCTAAGGATTGAGAAAAAGATCAGAGGAGAAAGGGAATTTTTACTTTCTCTTATCTAAAAAAACTATTTTACCATAGCATGTATTACATTTATAATCTTTTGAAAGGGTGACACTGATATTGAAGGAACTGAGGGGTCTTACCTGCCCATCGGGGAGCATTTGATACTTTTTTCCTTTAAGTCCCTGTGCATTGGTGTCCCCAGCACAGCAAGCAATCACTTCTGCGAGCTCTGAGTCTTTAAGCAAGTTGTTGAGCTCTAGCTTCTAGCTAGGCGTTGCACTTGACAAGGCAATTTGGTGCTTTTGGAGTGTAATGTGCCCCGTGGGTTTTGTTGCTGTATTACTGAAAGAGACACAGAGACAGACAGGGACTCAGACAGGCACAGGGAGAGGAGGAAAACAGAGACACACACAGTGACAGAGGATGAGAGAGAAACAGAGGCAGTGAGACAGGAAAAAGACAGAGAAAGAGAGAGAGAGAGAGAGAGAGAGAGAGAGAGAGAGAGAGAGAGAGAGGTCCTCTGATCCTCTGTAAGTCTGCAGGGCCAGGGCACCAGCACTGGGACCTCTGGGAGCCTATTAACCCTTAGCACAGTTGGTTCTTTTTCCCAAGTCTGTCTCAGAACAATTTTTGAAAGCAGGGCTTGAATCTCCCCGAATTACCTCATACTCATAATTCACCTGAGTCTGCCTTGATAGGGGCTAGGGTTACAGGTGAGTGCCATCACACCTGGCTGCTTAGGGCAATTCTTCCCCAACAAATGTGGCTCAGGACAGGAGAGAAAAGCACCTACAACTCCAAATCCCACCCACTCGCAACTTCCCTGCTGGCCCATGGGGAATGGGCCTAATTGGGAGCTGTAGCTTTAGGGGAGATTACAGCCTCCAAACTCCATCCTGAAACACGTATGCCTCATAGGAATAGGGGGCTTTCCAAGCTGCGGAGCTCACTGAGCCCTTGCTGAGGGTTGCAGAGTTCTCTCCACCTCCTCACTGGCAGGTACAGCACTTCAGTTCCCAATGGAGGCTTGCTAAGATCCCAAGTCACTGAACAGAAGTGTTAGGAGGCAGATCTTGACCTTTTTCCTAGGCACAGGAACCCTAGACACAAAACTACAGGTGTCCCTGTCAGGTCCTGCCCTTGTGACTCTAAAGGAACCAAGAAACCAGGAGTAGTTGCTCGTTCTGGGAGGCTGAGGCAGGAAAACTGAAAATTCAAGTTCAACCGGGGCAACTTAGTGACTTAGGGAGACCCTATCTCAAAGTAAAAAATGCTGGAGGTGTAGGTAAGTGCAAAGACCCTGGATTCAATCCCCAGTACAGAGAGAGAGAGAGAGAGAGAGAGAGAGAGAGAGAGAGAGAGACCAAGAAACCAAGAGTCAAGCTATCCACTAGAAGATGTGACCTCTGTTTTCACATGAGTTAAGAACTTACCCTGTCAGGAACTTGGTGGGAGGGACCTGGACCTAGCTCACAAGTCCCTGGCCTTGGCAGATTCTCTGGCACATCCATTTCACCCTGGCTAGCACCTTGGGCAGCCACGAGCAAGAGGGACTCACCCCGAAGAAGGACAGCAGAGGTGGACTGTCATGTTCTGCACCCTAACCCTCTCCACAGGAAGCACAATGTCCTTCTACCCCCAGGGTAGGACACCATGTATCATGCAAGGCAGCATCCCAGGCCCATGGCTTGTCCAATGGTGACCTTTAAGGCCAGAAGTCTCAACCACCGTCTGAACAACTTCAAGTCAAGAGTTATAGTGACTCTGTATCATTCAGTCCACATGCTACACTGTGGGAATATTTTTCAAAGAAACGGGCATAAGACCTATTAGCTGAGCCATAGCGGAGCCCTGCTGACTCTAGGAAGGTCCTAGGACTAAGTACATTGCAGAAATGGGCTTACTTCATTCTCACGAGGTTCCCGTGTATTGTTTCTACAATCACCCAAAGGGAATTGGAAAATAAGAGAACCAAGCTTTGAGCACAAAGTCCAATGTTTTACCACAGTAGCTTCCAAAACAACTGCTGTCATGAGTCAAAATGAGCTGGAAGCAGGGCCAATCAGATAGCTCAGTGGACTAAAGCACCTGCTTAAGCAGAGCACAGTGGCTAGGGTTTGATCCCTGGCACGCCATGCCAGCCCTGCCCCAGGGCGCACTGCGACAGCCATTGAGACTGGGTGTGGTAGCACGAACCTGTAATCCCAGTGCCTGGGAGGCTGAAAACAGGAGAATCATTATGAGTCCCATCTATGTAGTGAGATCCTGTAGACCCTGTACTAAATACATTTTTTAAAAAATGAGCTGGAAGTGAGATATACTTTTATTGTTACTAAATTTTCTGAATCAACATTGCCCTTTCTCCAGAATTCAAAATTAAACCTCTTTTCTGGCTCCGTGCTCCTAGTCTCACACATTTTATTAGCTTGGGATCTATCTTGTCTAGGATTTTCAAAGCTATTATGAATTAACAACAAACAGCCTAAGGAATCAACCAAGGACAGCCCTGGAAAACAATCACAGTAAAGTGCCATTTCTAGTCCAGCTTCTCTGGCATGTGGGGAACGGACAGCAAAACCCCACCAAGCCAGCCATCAGCACTACTATCCAGATCAGCAGGGTTATTGAAAGACAAGCGAGCCCAGGGAAAAGGCTGGCTCTTCCGAGCTCTCAGGCGTTCGGAACAGCCTGCTTACTGCGCTCTGCACACCCACTGAGGAATATGCAAAGACCACATCAAGGCTACGGAGACCTCACACCAAGCTCACACAAGCAGGAGCCCCAGGGCTGCCAGGACCAGGCCACTACCTGAGCTAGCTCACCAGCTGGGCTTGTGTGTCCCATCATCCTGCAATGAAATACTCAATCATGGGACAGGTGCGACTTACATTTTTCCCTCTCGGTCTTCAGCCTGGGCTTTGTCCTGGCCACGTTTGTGACCAGCAGCTTTCCTGTGCCCAGGGAAACACAGAAAAGGCCTTGTGGTAGGACTTAGCCTCCTGGCCTGTGAGCCTTGGGCTCTGGAAGCCCTTTTTGCAGTCATGGCAGTGTTGTTGCCATAGTTACCAGATGGGGGGGTGGTCCCTGCTCCATACCACAGAAGTTTTCAGTCAGGCCCAGGCTCATACATTAGCCTGTGTAATTAGTTGTTGACGTCATGTAGAAAATAGTCACTTCAGAAGAGGAACAAAATGAAGAAATAGGGCTTTTGCAAAGCCATCTTAACTGCTAAGTCACCAGGATTTTTAAATTGAACAACACATTTTGTTCATAAAAAACAGGGCACTTTCCAAGTTATAGACCTTGTTTAAAATACATTTTTGATTTTGCTTTTAGTTTATGATCAACTATTTCTGTTGATTTTATTCTTGAATTAAAAACCAGATATAGAGGTGTAACTGTAATCCCCAGCACTTGGGATGTTGAGGCAGAATGATCCCAAGTTCAAGACCAGACTAGATAGACCACTTAGCAATTTAATAGGACTCTATCTCAAAATGAAAAAATAATGAGGACTGGAGATGTAGCCTGGTGTAAAGGTCCTGAGTTTAGTACTTGATACAAAGAAAACTTTATAAAACTCTGGCATTAGAGAATAACTCATTGTCACACCCGTGTGTGAGAGCACTACCACACACTGTGGCCTCCCTGGGGAGGTAAGTGCAGGAGTGGCTCCGGAGACAGAATTTGCACCTTTACCCAGATGTCCCTGCACTGAGTCTATTCTGTGCTTTGGTGTGGCTTCTCACTGCGGAATCCCTCGGTCAGTCACTTCAATAAGAAAAACTCTTTAAACATGGTTGTTAAGGGGCCGGGGAGATGGCTCAGAGAATAAGGGCTTCGCTGGCAAGCACAGGGGCCTGAGTTCAATCCCCAGTTCCACAAAATAAATAAATAAATAAAATAAAATAAAACATGGTTGTTAATATAACAAGGTAAAATAAGAGTGACCAACTAAAGGCCATAGTTTTTGTTTTCTACTGACCAACGCTGGAGGCACAACTGCACCATGATCAGGGAGGTGGCAGCTGCCCTGGAACAGCTGCAGGAGAATCCTCTCCGACATGTACCTCCCCTGGTGGAGTCAGCGTGAATGCACAAAAATGAAAACTTGGCAGTCACTATACAGCTAAAACCCATTCACTCTGTGTACATGATTCCAGGACCATGATTATTTGCCTTGAAATTTTACAGACTTGAGGTTAATTAACCCAGGCCAAAGGAGGAAAGAACGAACTTTCTTTGCACAGTTAAGGTAAATAAATATCAAAGTATTAGAAGCACTAATTCTGAAGTCAGAAAAATATGGTGTCAAATCCCAGCCCTTCCCAGTGAGGAGAATTTGGATGAGCTGTGTGGCATTTCTTACTCTGAGGACCTCCTGAGGAGTAGGATGATGATACCCTTTGGACAGCTAAGAAGACATGTGGGAGAGTGCTTGGCATGAGACTTGGGACCGAGAAGACATGGAATATGTGGTAGCTACAATAACAATGAGAAGGAGGGGGAAAAGAAAAAAGAAAAGGATGGAGGAGGTAAAGAGAAAAGAAAGGGGAAGATGAAGGAGAGGGGGGAGACAGAAAAAGGAGAAGGATGGAAGGAGAGAGGCAGGAGAAGAAGACTGGGAAAAGGAGAATCCACAGTATTGGTAGGGCTCTTTCAATATTTACAACATCTGTTTATGGATAAACAAGGATAAAGGCCAGGGAGATAGTTCAGCAGCATAAGCACCTGCCTGGCAAGTGCAAGGTCCTGAATTCTCTGGTACAAAAAAAAAAAAAACAAGGCTAAAGATGAGCCATGGCCTGATTCCACACATAGTGAGTTCCAGAATCTGTCATTCAACCTTTCTTTCTGACTCACTGCATGTTTTTGCTTCTCTTTTGCCTGGAGAAAAAACTCACCCAGTCGCATCCCCCAGGACAAGAATCTGGCCAGGGAGCCAAAAGGAGGCCCTGCCTGCAGTGTTTGCGAAGCTGCGGGCTCCCTTCCTGCTGCTCAGCTTGTTTCAGCAGAGTGTTCTTCCAGTGCACCATCCTTTCCCCAAAACATGGCCAAGAGGAGGGGCTCAGAGGCTGAGGGCTGCTCAGAATTACACAGGGCCATTGACTCTTCTCCCACAACAGCCCTTCAGGGCCACCAAGAAACCACAGGCAGCAAAATCAGGCACTGATCAGTCTTCCGGACACAGAAAATACATGAGGTCACAGGTTATGCTTGTTGGTTTCGGAGCTGAGCCTGGGAGGCAAGGAGTAAAAATTACTGAAGGAACAAGACTCAGGGAAACCACGCTCCCTGATTCCTTTCGCATTTTTGCTGAAGCACACATTTTGAACTATGAGCCATGTTAAAAATAAATACAGTGATTTTAAAATTTATTCCAGTAAAAGACACACTGCCACGAATTCCCCCCCAAAAGGCCTCTCCCTCACTTTGGACACACTATCCTATCCTTCTTGCCACTTCCTGCAACAGCTCTGGAATACTCTTTCTTGAGTGTCCTTAGCTGCACTGTCCTGCCTGCCTCCATGCTCTGAGTCAATTCAAAACATCTCCTGTGCATGGTCATTTTGGCTTTGGAGAAGAAGCAGAAGTCACACAGAATCAGATCTGGTGAATGAGGCGGACGAGGACGCAGCGTCGTGTTTTGGCGAGCTGCCTGTCCGTGGGATGGCCCCTGGAAGCAACATTCACTGTATTTTTATCACACTTCATACGGGCACACACAAAAGAGGACTTCCCGAGATGCATAAAGGGGCAAGAAGGATGGGATGAGGGTGTTGCAAGTGAGAGGAAGGATTGTGAGGGGATCAATGGTAACGTGTCTTTCACTGTAATAATTTTTTAAATCTAAACACTCATCATACATTTTAATCACCCCGTGTAAGAACTGAGGTTACTTCCCTACTGACAAAAGTGAAATGACAGTGCCACTTTGAAAATGTGAAAAGGGAGCCCCATGGGTGGGTGGGTGGTGGGGTGGGTGGGTGTAAGCCAAGTGCTTGAAGTGCAGTTTTCAGACTCTCAGAGATCAGCTCTCTGTCACATCTGCCAAACTGTTCAGTAAAGATACATTGACAGATGATAAAGTGCCGCAGATATTCACAGCTTCCAACATGACAAGTGGAACAGATTCGGAGATAAGTGAAGAAATAACACCTGGAGGGCAGCCTACATCTTAGTGAGAACCCATAGTTCAGTACACTTTACATAGCACACCAGCAGAAGAATTGAATAATAAAATATGGAAAAGAATGGAATATTCCACAAGGAAAAATGTATGCAATGTGTTAATTATTGAAACTGTCCTACCAGTTTGGTTTGAAACTGTCTCATTGCTATTTGTTTCTCAATAAAATTATGAAAAAAAAAGAATGGAATATTCCAGATGGAATATTATTGACTTTTTTGTTTGTTTGTTTGTTTTTGGTTTTGGTGCTGAGGACCGAACCCAGGGCTTCCAGCTTGCTCGGCAAGCATTTTACCTCTGAGCCAAATCCCCCTCCCCTATTGACTATTACTGAGCCATAAAAAGATATAAAGTACTGACCCCCACTACAACATGGCTGAACCTCGAAGGCAATATACTTATTCAAAGAATCCCTCCAGGTCAGCAAGGCCCTCGATGTTAAAACATCAGAATACAAAAAGCAAAAGATATGGTTAATACACCTGATGGGTCAGCTGAGCACATCACTACCACTGTGTGCGCCATCACATTAGGGTCTTCCGACATCTGCTCAGCACCGCATGGACTAAAGATTCTTGCAGGCTTGGCTTATTCCATCTGGCCATGAGCATTACTTTCCAGGCCAACTCCTTCAATACCAGGCTACCCCAAGAGTGGGGAACCTCTTCACAGGTGGCCTCTACCCATTCCACACCAGTTCCCAATATCTTTGTGTCCCCAGAACAAATCATTTCAAGGTCGTCTTAGTTCCCAAACTCTAAGGTCTACTGTAGCTGACCCATATAAAGATATTAACCATATCTTTTGCTTTTCATATTCTGATGCTTTAACCTCAAGAGTCTTGCTGACCTGGCAGGATTCTTTCAATGAGCCTAATGCCTTCGAGGTTCAGCCACGATGTAGTGGGAGTCAGTACTTTATTCCTTTTTATGGCTCAATAATAATCAATAACATTCCACCTGGAATATTCCATTCTTTTCCATATTTTATTATTACATTCTTCTGTTGGTGAGAATTTGGCTCTTATAAATAATACTGCCTGTACACTCATGTACATGTGGCTGTGTGGACATGTGTCCTCATTTTCCTGAGCATACATACAGAAGTTGTGTTGCTGGGTCATGTGTAACTCCATACATGAGCTATTGAGAGAAGGAAGTTCCATGTCAAAATTCAGTGCTTGGAAGGCCTGGCTGATGACACCAGGCAGACATAAACCTAAGGGTGGAGATGTACACAGGCATATGTGTCAACGGGGGCAGAGCACAAGGACTAGAGGCCACAGCCAAGTGCCCTCCTGTGGCTACAACAGAGATGAGCTGTGGGCTACACACTGGCCCATGGTGCTAACCTCAATGCAGCCTGGAAACTGCATGCTCACATCTGTTAGTGCATTTCTGACCAAATAGGGTATGCGCTCCAGCTTCCTGACCTGAGATTGTTCACTGAATTTATTCATAAAAACGTAAAGGTATGATGGGTTCAAATTTCATCCTTCTTCTCCCATGATTCTGTCTCCTCCTGACATGTCTGATAAAGGAATCAAGAGTGCGGATATACAACGGGTACATAACAAAGATGAAATGACAGAAGTGTCTCTGTTTGGGGTGCAGCACAGTATAGGGATGTGGCTGCCCCTGCTGGACTAAGGAAGACTTTTGATGTTCTGTGTGCTTTGGCTCAGAAATAAGAAAAACCCATCATGACGCTGACATTGCACACCAAAGTTCTAGCTTCAGCAAAGTAAATATTCAGGAAGAGCTTGATGACCTAACGTACCAATGGACACAGCCTTCCACAATCTCTGGATAACTGTTCTTTTGGCACTGGCCAAACAGGAGGACCACAGAGTGAGTGGAGGGGCTAGACACCTTGTTCTTCTAGAAGTCACCATGCTGTGTCTACCTCCTTGGCCTTTCTAAGGTGGACTTTGGTTTATGACCCAAGCATGTCTTGGTCACTTTCCTCATTCCTGAGACAAAATACCCAACACCCACAACCCAAAGGATAAGAGGCTTAATTTTCCTCATGATGTCGGTAAATAGTTGACCAGCCCTATCCCTAACCCTAACATTATCATTTTTAATGAAAAAATAAAACTTTCTATATGCAGTGACACCTTCAAAAATAATCTTCCATCATCATCACCTATTCAGAATCTTCCTACTTAGGAATATTTCTAGTTTCTTCCTTTGTCTTCTCCAAGATAAATCAAATGACCTTTCAAGCTAGATTAGATTTCTGCAAAGGAAGTGCTTACACAGTATTTGAAAGTGGTCACAATCTTTGAGAAATCCATATCTACCATCTCTGATCATTTCTTCTTGGGGCTCTGTGTGATTACAGGGAACCCAGTGCCTGGGTATGCCACCACAGTGAGAATGGTACATTTGGGTTCAGTGAATCTACTCTCCTTGTCTTGCTCAGTGTTACCATCTCCTTGGGTTACTAGTTCCTTCACACATAGACACACATAGCAACACACACACACACACACACACACACACACACATATATATACACATGAACACATACAACCAGCAGCTCACCACATGCAACCACATACAAGTATCTATGCACGACTACAAATGCTGTCTTGTCATCTTAATATCCTGGAATTTTTTAAATGAAGGCTACTATTGCTTTTGTCCTTGACACTGGAGTGTTTTTCAATTCAAACATACAATTTATCAAGGAAAAAAATAATAGCTAAGTAGAATAAGAATCACTATACTGGAGGTGATAGATTAATAAATGTGTGTTTCAGAAGAATGTATAACAGCAAAAGACACATTGCTATTTACCCTTCTTAAAAATACCCCCTCAGAAAAACACACTTAGCCCATTGTTCTTGGCACTTTCTGAAGCAGCTGTGGGATCCTATTTCCTGTGTCTTTAATTGCCCTCTCACAACTGCTTGATGTCTTGAATTGAAGTAAAACATTTACCTTCCATGGTCATTTTGGCTTTGGAGAAAAGCCAGACATAAAACAGTGTGAACTCCAGTAAATACGGTGGATGAGGACACGCTAGAATGATTTTATGAGCCTATCCTATTACCGAACGGTGCTCCTTAGCAGCATTCACTACATTTTTATCACACCTCATAAAGACTTTCAGAATTACTTCAGAAAGTAGCAAATATAATAAGCATATACAACTGGAGTGGAAGTATTTTGAAGGGGATCAATGGCAATGTGTATTTTACTGTAATAATTTTTTTTTAATTTAAACATTCACCACAATTTTCAATCACCCCTTACACTTAACATTAAAATTTTGGAATCAAGATGCCTGTAAAGTTCTCTTTTAAAGATAACTTTTAACCAGGATTTACAGCTCAAGTAATAGCAATATGCATATGAAACCAACCAGTGGGGATGGACAGTGGTGAGGCATAGAAATAAGTGGGGTCAGCAGGTCCCTTATAGAGATGGATATAGGAGTAGGAAATGATGGAGAGGACAAGGTTGTGGGCAGGAGCCAGGGCAGCAGACTGTTTGCCTGTGAAAATAAGCATGCCAGTACGTTGTTAGCCAGCGTGAACAAGCCAATGCATCCCAGCTTTGTGTCACCTGTCCAGGTGCTCCCTTCCTCACACCATACCAAGCCCAGGTCCTGTCCACGTGGAGGACATGAATGGACACGGAAGTTAGAGAACATTGAGATCCTCACAGCATTTGTCCTCCAAAAGATTCCATAGCTCAAGAAGAGGACTCCAGCAATCCCAGATTTGGAGGTGTATTATTACAAAGCTATAGTGATAAAAACAGCATGGCACTGGCACAAAAACAGACAGGCATTAATGGAACAGAATAGAGGATCCAGAAACAAACCCAAGGGCTGGACATTCAACTATTCGATCTTTGACAATGGGGCCAAAAACATGCATTGGAAAAAATGGTCTCTTTAATAAATGGTACTGGGAAAATTGTCTGTCCACATGCAGAAGATTGAGTATAGATTTTAATCTCTCATCATGCACTAAATCTAAATCAAAACAGATCAAAGAACTAAATGTTAAAACAGAAACATTTAACCTGCTGGAAGACAAGAAAAGCAAAATTCTTGAAGTCATAGGTGTAGGCAAGGACTTTCTGAACAGACCCCCCCACTCCAGGGGCACAGAAAATAGTTTCAAGAATGAACAAGTGAGATCATGTTGCATTTTTTTTAGCACCAGGAATTGAACTCAGGATCTTGAGCTCGCCACGCAGGTGCTGTGCTGCTGAGCTATATTCCCAGCCTCCATATTACACTTTAAAACTTTTGCACAGCAAAGGAAACAGCCAACAGAGTGAAAAGGCAACCTATAAAATAGAAAAAAATGTTGTTAGCAATTCCTCAGACAGAGCACTCGGTATATCTAGAATATACCGAGAACTCAAAAAGTTAGACCCTCCTAAATTTAAATGCCCAATCAAAAATTGAGCAAGCAAAATGAATAGATACTTCACAGAAGAAATACAAATGCCCAGTAAATACAGGAGGAAATACTTAACATCATTGTCTAGTAGAGAAATGCAAATTTAAATAATACTGAGAGTCTATCTTACCCTAAAAAGAATGGCCATTATTAAGAAACCAAATGCTGGAAAGACTGTGGAAAAAAAAAAAGAAATCCTTCTACATTATTTGTGGGAATGTAAACTAGTACAACCACTATGAAAATCAGCATGAAGATTCCTCAAAAAACTAAAACTAGACATTCCACTTGACCTATATATTCCCCACCTAGATATCTTCCTGAAAGAGCTAAAGACGTCACAGTACAGTGATCCGAGCATACCCATGTTTATAGCAGCACAATTCATAATAGCTACATCTTGGAAGTGGCCCATATGTCCATCAACACACAAATGGAGAAATAAAGTATGGGAGTGGGGGTATAGCTTAGTGGGACAGAGCCTGCCTGGCAAACACAAGGTCCTGAGTTTGATTTCCAATACACGAAAATAGCATGGTGTTTACATACCATGGAGGTATTTACCTACCGTGGAGCACTACTCTGCTATAAAGAAAGATAAACTTTAAAAAAAGGATAAACTTGGGATGTGTGATGCGTAGGTACCAGCTTCACACAAGAAATGGAAACATTCTGTACTAGGGACATGTACTAATAAAATAAAAAATTTTAAGGCTGGCAAGATAGCTCAGTGGTCTAAAGCGCCTGCTTAGGAAAATGCACAGGGACTGTGGTTCGATCCCCAGCACCACATGTCATGCCAGCCCCGCCCCCAGGGTGGGCTGAGCCAGTCACACACACACACACACACACACACACACACACACACATAATTAACTTTTTATAAAGAAGAGGACAAAAAATAGATAGATAGATAGATAGATAGATAGATAGATAGATAGATAGATAGATGATTGATAGATAGATAAGAGGACTCCAGAATACAGTCTATGGATTTTTTTGGAGTGCTTTTTATTGTGAATTCACCCAGAGCCAGAAAATTAGTCTAAATTCAACATGATGACAATGATTGGTTTAATGGCAGAAGGCAGTAACATAGGACCTACAGGGAAATGTTCCTAAATGCAGCTGCTGGTTCTCTTCTTTCCACCCATGATGCAACAAAAAAGCCAGCATCCTGGCACACAGCCCACTCAGCCTCGCTGCACAGGCTCTGACCTGCTGCCTGGGCAGACAGACTCCGCACCTGCGAACTCAGTCCCCTCAGTTCCTTGGACGGGCAGCTGAAACTAATGGAAATGTAGAAACCTGGTGTGGCAGCTCAAAGACAAGGCACAAACCCTAGTTCTACAGCTTCCTAGCTGTGTGTGCCTGCCACACGTACCTAACTCTTCTGAGCCCGCATTTCTCAGCTACAAATACAATTCTGCAAAAATCACACTTGTGCCTTATGGCTGTTAAAAGGTCTAAATACAGTTGGCCTTCTGTATGCATGGATTTGATCAATTTCAGAGCTATAATACTGTGAGAAACAGATTGCACCTGTAGTGGACACATGCAAACTTTCGTCCTTGTTCTGTTTCTTAGACAATATGGCACAGCAACTATTTACATTGCACTAGTGTTATACATAGCTGAGCGATGACTTGAAGTGGATGGGAAGATGTGCCTAATCTCTAAGCAACACCATGCCACTTTACCTGAGAGGCCTGCACACCCTCTCATTTTGTTGTACCCAGTGATCCTGGACTCTGACCTACATGGATTCTGAAGGACCACTATTGCTAGGCTCAAGTATGATTTCTCCCCCGAGGCTCCCATCCTTCATGCTTCATCCCCAGGGCAGCAGTGTCCACAGGAGGAGCTTCTGGATCACAAGGGCTGTGACCAGCTCCGTGGATTAATGCACTGAGGAGTACAGCACTCACTGAGTTTATCAAGAGTGGGGCTCACTGGGCCCTGCCTCACGGTGGGTCCAGAAGCAACGCAACCAGTTAAAACATGGACTAAGCCTCTGAAACTGTGAGCCAGAACAAGCCTTTTGCAGCAGTGTGAGCGGAGTGCGAGCCGATTGGCTTTGCAAGATTGGGGCCCAGGAGATTGGTAGAGCAGACGCAGATGCAGACGCAGTCTCGAGGTCTGTATCAGGGCCCTCCACTCTTCCTTGTGCTGCCAGTCTCTGCCCTGCTTCCTCTCCACTGTGAACTGAGTGAGAAGTTATCCCACCCCGCCCTTCTGCCTTTATGTTTTTGCCTTAAAGCCTGCTGATTACGGACTGAATCTTCTAAACTGTGAGCCACAGGAAACCTCCTTCTTTAAACTGTGGGTGTCAGTTATGGTGCCCCAGTGACAGGAGGGTAACACTGACAAGATGGCAAACACAACTGTACAAAAACACATGAAAAGTCCTTCAAAAAAGTATCCTGCATAAAATAAAGATGCAGCAAGTATTCATTTCTTTTCCTCATCAAGAAATTTTTTTAAAGCTGGGCTCAGGGCACTGTGCTCAGGCTCACAAACACTAATGGAATGTGGATTCAGTCTCCCAAATCCTGCCCTCTCAATTTTCTACTGGGTATTTATGTAGAGAAATAAAATATTTATGTGCAAGAAGATTTACGCACAAATGTCCATGCCAGCTTTATTAAAAATACCCCTGACTGGAAATGATTCACCTGCCCACCAATAGCAGTGCGAATAAATAACCCAGTGATTGCTACTCTCAGGAATAAAAGGGATAAACAGCTGCAGCAGCGATGGGGGGCTCACACCACTGCAGGGAGGGAAGGAAGCCCCACACAGAGCCGGTTAATCACTGCTTTCCTCCTGCAGATGAAGTTCTAGAAAAAGAAAATGTTCACTAGAAGGTCACCAGGCTGCCCGGCCATGGCCTAGGGACAGTGGGCAGGTGGGCTTTGCCATACAGGAGCAGAGAGGAGCATTATGAGGTGAGAGAATGCCCTGTGCCTTGACAGCTCCAAGGGGGTGCTGGGTGCATGAAGGTACAAGTTTGCCAGGACTCGTCAACCTATACACTCACAACAGGCAAAGACTGTTGTGTAAGTTAAACTTCAATAAAACTGATATTTACAAAATTTTACAGTCTAGCATAGGTTTCCTTTGTGGTTCAAAGTCCCTGTAACAACAATAAGCAGCTCTCCTCAAATCCGATTCTTACACTGGGGATCTATTTCAGCAAAGAGTTTAAAAAAAAAAAAGCCACTGGCCAGGAGGAGAAGGCTGACATACACACACAGAAGAGATTAGGAGCTCCAAATGGATTGCTTATAGTACCTGAGAGGTCAGAGTGCTCAGTGAATTTCCTCTGAGGAAATACTGAGGGACACATGATGCTAGAGGCAACGCTAACCAGCCTTCACCTGTAGGTGCACACTGGGGAACACCATTCCTTCTGGAATAAGCAAAGACTTGAACAACGGGGGAAAGAAAGCTCTGTGTGTGTGTGTGTGTGTGTGTGTGTCTGTGTCTGTCTGTCTGTCTGTCTGTCTGTCTGTCTGTCTGTCTGTCTGTCTGTCTGATAATCCAGCCCACACACAAACCACCCCACCAAAGAGCACATTCCTGTGCTTATCAATCTGCAGTTTGGGTAGGGTACAAACTAAGTGGCTAAGGGCTGGAGCTGAAATCTCACATCCCCTCCCTGACAGGGCTGGATTCTCGGGGAATCCTGCGCAGCCTCTCCCAGGGGCCCATGGCTGGGGCTCAAGGGCAGTGTTCCAAGAGAGAGAGACCGGCTGGGACCGGCTCTGCCCTTTCTAACCTAACAGGGAAGCCACGCAGCTTGCTTCTGCGGTGAGGAAGTCTCAGGAGGAAGTCAGCCAGAGAAGGGAGTCAGCCCCTTTCCACCAGAGTATTAAAGAATCCATGAGCAGTGTCAGGTGCTCACGTAGCAGAAGAAGCTCCTTTTAAAGGTTATGACAGGAATCAGAAAGTGAATTCAAGCCAGCGAGACAGCTCAGTGGCCTAAAGTGCCTGCTTAGGCAAGCTTAGGTAAGCTCAGGGACCATGGTTCGAACCCTGGCACCACAAGCACCAGCCCTGCCCCCCCCCCCAGGGTGCGCTAAGCTGCCCGCAAAAAAAAAAAAAAAAAAAAAAAAAAGAATTCAAAGTGGTGGGGATGATTCTGCTGAATCTGAGAAGAATTAAGTCTCTGAGTGGGATGTTTTCCACATGTGCTTTGTTTTCTTCCCTAGGTAATTTTTGTCATTCTGATGATTAAAGTCAATGATAACTTATTTTAAAAAAACAAAACTGCCCTCTACAAAACTAAAAATGTCTTGGGATTCAGATGCACCTCGCCTCCATAAACACTCCCCAAGTGAGAGGCGGAAGGCACTGTCCCCAGAGTGAAAGATGCCATAAGGAGCCAGTGGCAAGTGTCCAGTGCAGCTGACAGCTAAGTATGAAGTTATTGAGTTCTACGTGCCTCCTGAAGTGAGGGTGAACAGGGTGTTCTCAGGCACAGCCAGGCAGATGGCAGTCCTACATTTGTTCTCTGCATCCTGCAACTTTGGGTCTAACCACCTTCCCCACCCCGGCGATTTCCAGAGTGCTGCGGGTTGGCAGTGATTTCATTCCTCTGCACCTGGGCTAGGGTTGGGGTGGCAGCAAGCATCGCAAAAACTGGGCAACAAGGAGAGGGTGCCCTCTGATGGACCTGCTAGGAAACCACATCTGTGGGGACATGCCTCTGTCCTCCAAGGCCTGGACATCCATCTTCAAGGCAGCATGGTGCCAATGGACAGAACTGGGCCTGAGGAGGCCAGGAAAGGAGGACCCTGGGTGAGGCTCCACCTGCCCACTGCCCACTGCCCATTGCCTGCTCCCCAGAGTGAGTGCCAAGTGACTGAAGACCAAGGTTCATTGGGGCGGCTGTCCTTGCCATTGGGGAGGGACACATGCCCATTTCAGCTCCAGCTTAGCTATGTCCAGAATATGCGACCTCATGCAAGCACACAAGCACCTCCAGCCTCAGTTTCCCCTGCTGTCAAATGAGGGTGGTGTGCACGTTGTGCACATATGACAGCAGTTTCATGAAGCCCTTCCTGCAGAGCCAGAGTCATAGCAGGCACACAGCTCAGGTTGGCAAGTGAAAATGATGCGAGAGAGACCCCGCTTCTAACACTCAACTGTCCATCTGATTCCAAGAGGTCTGAGAGAAGGCTTCGTGCTCCTGTGCCAGAAAGATCCAGACACTGAACCAACAAATGCTAGACTTGACAGGGATCCCCCATACTCTAAGCCCCCCATCCCTCTTCAAGTCACAGCTGACCCCCTCCCCACTTAAACCTTCCACAAGTGAGTATTGTCAGATTTAGTTAGAAGACATCCCAACATATTGCAAATGCATGTTTTATTGTTATTGGTTTGGATTTTTTATTTTGGGGAAGGTTTAGTTTAGTTTAGTTTAGTTTAGTTTAGTTTAGTTCAGTTCAGTTCAGTTCAGTTCAGTTCAGTTCAGTTCAGTTCAGTTCAGTTTAGTTTAGTTTAGTTCAGTTTTGGTTGTGTTTGGGACAGAGTCTCACTATGTAGTCTAAACTGGCCTCTGACTCACAGCGATCCTCCTGCCTCAGCCTCCTGAGTACTGGAAGTACATGCCCAACTACTAATGCATCTTAAGGACTTCAAAGCTCGGTTTTTCCATCTTTAAGAAATCCTTTCCAAAACAAAGCAGAAAAAAAGAAAAAAAAAAAAAAAGCCAAGCACCGTAAAAACCTACAAAAGGAATAGGTCACTAGGGTCATGAGTATATATCCAACCGTTTGTCTATGCCTTTTATCAGGACTGGAGGTTGAGTACAGGAAAAGCCTGTACCACATAGGAAAAAACAAGCCAAAACTAAGCCCTCCACACCAGTTGGGGCAGTAATTAAGACATCATTTTCGGTGCTTTCCCCAGGATAACCGGTTTTGAGCTAAATGTGATACTTTGATAATTTGTGTACTAATGCTTTGATAATTTGCATTATCCTCATGTTTCTAGAGTGAATTAGAACCATTCAAAGGTGCAAGAGAGCTGGGGAGATAGCTCGGCTGTCTAAGTGCCTGTCTGGCAAGCGCAAGGACCCGAATTCAATATCGGTACTGCATGTCATGCTGCCCCAGGACCCCAGGCATGCCATGCAGGCCCAAAACCGGGTGTGGTGGCACACACCTGTAACCCCAACACTGGAAAGGCTGGGACAGGAGAATCATTACGAGTCTGAATTGATAGCGAAACCTTGCATCAAATAATAATTTTTTAAAAGGTGTAAGAAAATCCTGTGTCTCCATCAAAACTGTCACCATCAGTCAGCTGGCCAAGTCTGGGGCCCTTCCACATGGGGCAGAGTGGGACACCATAACAAGCAACTGCCCATTCTGAAGCTTTTAGGAATGCATCATGTTTATCTCAAAACCGGTTACCCTCAGGAAAGCACTGAAAATGATATCTTAATCACGGCCCCGACTGGTGTGGAGGGCTTTGTTTTGGCTTGTTTTTCCTGTCTGGTTGACAAACACCTTATGCTTCTGATTTCAACCTGCAGGACAGCACTGCGAACTCAGAGCCAGAGACTTCAGGGCTGTGGTAAGGGGTCAGAAGTTTGTCTCTTGCCACCACCTATCGGTCCTTCTTTCTTATTACAGTGCACTGGGGCCTCTGCCCTGTCCCCGCTCCCCAGGGACTTTATGAAAACACTGGAAAGACTCCCCAATCCCTAGCAGTGATGCGTCTCCTCCCATTTCGCCAAGAAACACGGGCCAGGAATTATGGCTCAGTGACACAGCACTGGCTGCCACAGGCAAGGTCTAAAGCTTGACTCCCAGTACCAAAAACAGAAACAAAACAAAAAAAAATCCTCACCAAGGAACCAGAAGCAAACCATCTTGAATGCATACTCTGGAGTCTTACAGCAAAGATGGATTTGAATCCAAAGAAACAGGAAACCCAGAGTAGAAGAAAATGTATGTAGGTTTCTGCGTAGTTGCTCTTCTGATTTAAAAACAAAAAAGAAAATTGTGACCCTAAACGTTAGGGGCTCTTAAGTTAATGTCAAATTCTTTAAACCTCTGCTAGCTTCAGATCATCATAGACTTATTCCAGTTCTCTGTGCTTTACTTTTTTCAAAATTATTTTTCTTTTTCTTTTTTTATTTTTGTGTGTGTGTGTGTGTGTGTGTGGCCAGCTCAGCCCACCAGGGGGCGGGGCTGGCTGGCATGTGGTGCTGGGGGATTGAACCGCAGTCCCTTTGCTTTGCTAAGCTTGTTCTAAGTAGGTGCTTTAGACCACTGAGCCATCTCACCAGCCCTATTTTGCTTTTTCATATGAAAATTTGTTGTTCTTTTTCATGAATAGACAAAACCAAATTTCATAACAAAATAGCAAGAACTAACAATAATTAATACACTGTGGTTCATTGTTTTCAAAGTACTTAATACAAAACCTCAATTAAAAATTTCTCTTACAAATGAGAAACAAACACACTGGAGCACAAGGCTTTCCAACACACATTCATATATTCACAGGGTTGCTTGGTTCCTAGAACCTTTTTCTTTAACTGTATCTTGATGTCATACATCATACATAGAGTTTTCCTCCCTGTACCACCAAAGACCCTGTCTCAAAAGACAAAAAAAAAAAAAAAAAAAAAAAAAAAAAAAGAAAACAGCAATTCAATTTAAATAAGGGGTGCAGTTTGTTATCTTTGTCTATTCCATAAATATATTTTTTCATTTAAAAAAGACATGAGAAGGGCCGGGGAGATGGCTCAGTGGAATAAGCACTTCCCTAGCAAGTGCAAGGGTCTGAGTTCAATCCCTGGTTCCGCCAAAAAAAAAGACATGAGACAAAGAGAAAGAATATACACACTTCAGGAAAAGAAAAACATGTATAAATATTTTAATACTAAATTGACTGAGACAGCATGAGATTCCTACACACCACCGTTGGCCTCTCCAGTCACAAGAGGAGCTCGCATGAGCCTCCAGACAGTTATCAGCACTGCGACCTGCTGCTTGGGCAGCCCTGGCTGCTGAGATCGCTGCACGTGCGTTTCCAGCCTCTTCTCTAAGGGCCTGCAGTGTGGTGGGCTTTCTGTGATATTCGACATTCTCTAGAGTACCCCCCATGAGGATAACACCATCTGTTGAGGAAACATCATACTATTTTTCTGCATATATACGCAGGTTTTTAAATAGGACATAATTGAGTACAATGCAGTAAAAAGAAACTTTTAATTCCGTGAATTTCCATCTCCCTTTGTATAGCAAAGGAAGAAGTGTTTTTAGACTAGGCTACTTCAATGGTTGGAAACAAATCACCTCAATTCTCTTCAAAATGTCTCATGTTGTTGCTAGGGTAATGGGAAAGAGCTGTTTGCTAGAACCTTGAGACCCCCATGACATCTGCAAACATGCAAAATGCTCCTGAGTACCACAGCAAGCCTCGCTGTCAACCATGGGCACACTCAGCAGGAGAGTCTAGGCCACCTGGGGGCGAGCAGCCACCAGGACCCTGAGCCCACAGTGAGGAGAGAGGAGAGAGCTCTGCTGACTACGCAGAAGCAGGGGCTGTGGGGGAAGTCGGGAGCAGCACGGGGCAGGAAGGAGGGATGCCAACGAAATCCTCCAGGGGAGGGAAATATCACCCACCTTTCTTCCGTCTCATACTTTCTCAATGCAAGAGCCTGACGCTGCATCCGGGTGGCCTCTGGTCATCTACTGATGTCCTTTAGCCTTTCAGACATCTTGACCCTAGTGAGGGGTCTGTACTTCCCAAGCCAGGCTGAGGCAACAACAAGAAAAATAAATTCTTAGAAATTAGCCTAACCAAAACAAGTGAAAGACAAGGAAAAATACATTATTCTGAAAAAGGAGTTCAAGGAGAATATCAGAAAACAAAAAGACATTGCCTGTTTCCAAATAGGCAGAACCAATACAATCAACATGGCCATACTTCCAAAACTGACATAGAAATTCAGCACAACCCCAATTAGAATACACACAGCATTCTTCATGGAACTAAAGAAAATAATCCTAGTGGCCAGGCATAGTGGTGCAAAACAAATCCCAGTACTCAGGAGGCTGAAACAGGGGGAGCTCCAAGAGGTACGTAGTGAGTTCAAGATCAGCCTGAACTACATAGTGAGATCCTATCTAACAAACAAACAAACAAACACAAAATCCTAAAATTTATATAGAACCAGGAGAGGCCTAGCATAGCAAAGCAATCCTGGGTAACAAAAGCAAAGCAGAAAACATCACAATCCTGGATTTCAAATTATATTACAAAACTACAGTGATTTTCTTTTAAAGGTGCAGTACTGGAACAAAAAGCAGATATTCAGAGCTGGGGAGATAGTGTGGCAGTCTAAGCACCTGCCTGGCAAGTGCAAGGACCTGGGTTCAATCCCATGCTGCCCCAGAACCCTAGCACACCGTGCCAGCCACTGAAACCAAGAGTGGTGGCACACACCTGTAATCCCAGCACTGGGGAGGCTAAGACAGGAGGATCACTACGAGTCCGAGCTGCAAGGCGAGACCCTGTACCAAATAAATAAAATAAATGGCAGATGTGCAGATCAAAGCAACAGAATAGAGGATGTAAAAACAACTCCAAGCACATCGTACTATTTGATCTTTAATGAAGAGGCCAAAAACATACCCTGGAGGAAAGACAGCCTCCTTAATAAGTGGTGTTGGAAAACTGGCTGTCCACATGCAAAAGACTGAGTCTAGACCATATCTCTTACCATGTAATAAATGTTAAAACGGAAATACTTGATCTCTTGGAAAATAGGACAGGTAAAACTCTTAATGTCAATGGCACAGGCAAAGGCATTCTAAAAAGAACCCAAGTTGCACAGGAGATAGTACTGAGAATGCCATTCAACCCTGCTATTCCTGTTCTAGAAATCTCCCCAAAACAGTTAAAGACATCATATTGCAGTGATAGATGCACGTCCATGTTTATAGCAGCACAGCTCCTAACAACTAAATCTTGGAAGCAGCCTAAATGTCCATCAACCGATGAATGAATGATGAAATTGCAGTATTGAAATGCAATGGAATGTCACTCTACCATAAAGAAGGATAGATGAGTCATTGGTAGGAAAATGGATGCACCTTGAGATCATAATGTTAAGTGAAGTAAATCAGCCCTGTAAGTTTTTTTTTTATTTTATTAATTAATTTATCCCTCCTCAGGTTTATTTGTTCAAAGAGCACAGGAGGACACCAGCCCCCCACAGATGGCACCCCAGGGGTCACACGAGTCCTTCTGTTTATACATCACCACATAAGAGGTTTTTACTGTGGCACCTTCACAGGACTCTGGGCGCCTTTGGGAGGCTAGGCTGGAGCAGAAGCTGGAGCCTTGGCTGGAGTCTGGGCCTTTGGCCAGCAAGGCCTGCGACCCTTGGCAATGCAGGCACAGATACTCTTCCCAGGCTTAGGGTGGGCAATAGAGACAAGCCGAGCAAGCCTGTGGTTTACTCCCTTTGCAATGATCTTGGGCTTGACCTCCTTGGGCTTGACGAGGGTCTTGATAGCCTCGGCACATGCACTCGTGGCCTTGGCATTGTTTGCTTACGTCTTCTTGAAGCCCTTCTTGTTGTGCTTCTTGGCAAAATGTATGTTCCTGAGGAACTTGGGATCTACCTCCATCAGAGATTCATATCTTTGTGACTGATATTTCTTGATGCCATTTCTTTTTCTTTTTCTTTTAATTAATTTTATTGAGAAACAAATAGCAATGAGACAGTTTCAAAATCGATTAGTAGGAGAGTTTCAATAATTAATACACTGCATACTGTTGTCTTCTTAGTGATTAGTCATAGTGTAAGATGCAGACATGATATCCTGTCCACAAACACTATTAGAACAAATCTTTCTATTCATTGAATTAAGAGAAAGTAGCTGTATATCTATCCTATTTTGAATATACAGATATAAAATGGTTGTTCATTCATATCCCCCTTTTTTTGTTCAGTTTTTTCAGAGAAGGGTATTTCATTGTCATTTCAAGATTATAGGTATGTGAATTCAGCAAAATATTCCAATACAGTCCAGTAGTCCATAATAGCAGTGGGTTATCCATAGGACTGGCAATGTCCGAAGTTGTTTACTTGAGCCTTTTATAGCTCAGCATATTAATATGGCTTTACTTTTTATACCTTGTTTTTGTATTTTTCAGCTGGATGATTAAGACTAAGATAAAGCAAGACCTATATAACAAGAAATGTATCTTTTGTATCTGATAAGGTCAGTCAAGTCCCCTCAGGATTTATCCTGTTACCTTGAGCCCTGTAAGTTTAAATATCACATAAACGAAACTAAATATGAAGAGCAAAACAAAAATTAGGTAATAAGAAGGAGGGAGATAGATCTTTCTAGAATAGGAAGGGGTAAAGAGATAAATAAGGGGAGAGGGAGAGTAAGGAGAAAAGGGAAGAAAAACAATGATGATGTGTTGGTCCATACACCAATTCCACACATAGAATGGAGACATAATGTACTGCAAATATGAACTAAGAAAAAATAAAAACAAAAAATAATAAATAGCAGAAGAATGTAGAAAACCAATCAAGCGTATGATCTAATCTAGTTTAGGACTTCTGTTTAATATTTTATGATAGTCCTACATGAATTATTTAGTTACACAAACAAACACAATTTATTAAATAAAGTAATAATTACAATAAATATTCAGTTTTAGGTAGTAGAAGTCAAATTGGTTTTGTTTGCATTTAGGGAGATTAATCCATTCTTAGTTATGCTAGAATTAAAAATGGTTTTGATTTATTTAAACTACTTGATTTGTAAGTGTTTTAATAGCAGAGCGATGAAAGCTGTAGCAACTATAACGAGTACGATAGTTTTTAAAAGGACAGAATCTGTTCATGAGTTTTCAAATCATTTTTTAAAGTGAGGCAAGAAAGTTTATAGACTTTCCAAGGATGTCTGTTCCTGCAGTTGTGTATGGAGTTTTTTAAAAAGTAATTTAACTTTTTCTTCTTGTAAAAAGATAGTAATAAGTATCCACTACTATGTATGAAAGCACTTATTTTTTACTTTAATATTTATTAAGTTCAAAATATTTTACTTGATTTTCAACAACTTACCATTTTAATTTTTTAGTACGTTGTTGTTGTTATCCCAAGAATTGAACTCAGGACCTTGCACTTGCTAAGCAGGCACTGTGCTGCTGAGCTATATCCTCGGTGCAATGTTTTTATTGTTAAAAAGAACATGCTTAGTTGAATAGAGTTAAAATTTTTAAATATATTCTAAAACATTTGTAAAACACTTCAGTGTTGAAATCAATTCCGAATATGGTGGCTATCTAACAAAAATGAATTTTTTACACATTTTGTAAATCTGTTATTTTAACTATGACCTTAAGTTGAAATAGCTAAATTGTTTTAGAAAAAGCTTAACTTGAGAATGATAAAGGAAACCACACCAGATTCTAATGGAGTTAACCATGAACAACAATGCTTTCTTAAAAGTATATTGCTAACACATGCTTTCTCCTGAAATCTAAAGTTACATACTTTGTTGTGGCATGGTGTCACATATCCTATAAGATTCAATAAATCATTTTTGCTATAAAAAATAAATACTAAAGAAAACACCCTTAAATTTGCCCCGATTAGCTAAAAGGCAGCCCAGCAGCAAGTCCCTAGGAGTACTCTGTCTGGTTCTCACATTTGGTTCTTTACCAGATCAAAAATCTGGACTTGCTGCATTTTGGCTACAACAGCTCCAGCAACCACGTATCACAAGCATGAGCCCTTTCTGTGATTGACTGATGGATTGATTGATTGATTGATTGATTGGTTGGTTAATTGATTGATTGACTGATTGACTGAACCAGGGGTCAAACTCAGGACCTTGTGCTTACCAGGCAGGTACTTGTACCACAGAGCTATCTCCCCAGTCACTCTCAGTATTTCTAAGAAAAGTAGCACAACTACACAGACTCACAAGAAAGATCATCACAATGGACTAGATTACAATAACAGGCAGTACAACAAAAACATCAAGACCAATATTTTCCAAGATGAGCACACAACCAAAAAAGTAAGCCATGAATCACCTGCACAGACACAAAACCAACAGAGATGACAGCATAAATCAAATACAAGCAGGTCTAGGAACTCAGACCACTATTCAGAAAATCCTTTTCCAACTGTAAAAGGCTCATTGCACACATGTCAAACCAAGCCACATTGCCTTAAGAACTGAAGAGGTACAACCTGTCTAACACTCAATTAACTCTGAGTAACCAGGCCAGGTCTGCCACAGCCCCAGTGCAGATGTCTATGTAGGACCACAAACACTGTTCAGCATCTCACTCCACCCTCTCTGTAATATCTTAACACATAAATAAGGCTGAGGGCCTCAACCACGCTTCTGCACCTAAAGTCCAATGTGCACCTAAAGCCAGGCTGTCACACAACAACAAATTTCAGTTAATTTTAGCCAAATTCCAATATCAGGTGCTCCAGGAAATCTCTCTACAGTAAGTGTAGGTAAATTCCCCAGAAAGCACATTTCCAAATTAATAAGAGGGACCCATTAAAAATACTAGGAATCCTTAACTATGAAACAAACAAAAACGTCTCATGAGTCAAAAGAATAAAAGGAAGGAGGAGGAGGAGAAGAACAAGAGGAAGAGGAAGGCAGTCAGAAACAGAAATTGGACCACAGGACAGAAGATTGGGGTGGGTAGAGCCACATAGGTGGAAGAGGGCCACACAGCCAGGCTGGCCAGGATGGGGACCTTACCAGTTTGCCTGACACTAAAGCAAAGATTCAGGCAGCTGCTGGACATCCATGAGGAAGGTCTGTGCTGTTCATCACCACTGTCTGCCTTCTTCTTGGGGACCATCAAGGAGTTCTCATCTAGTTCACCAAAAATGTTACAAAGCAGCTTGGGGTTCTTTTGCTTGATTCAGATAGCAAAGTGCTATCCACACAAATCCACAAAGCACGGCTCTGCTGGCATTCCTGATGTCACCAGATGACACCAGAGAATGGTGTATGCCAGCAGTTGGCACAGCCAGCTGCTGGTTTCTGCCTCTGCCAGCCACCGCTTTCTGGAGCTGGCTTGTAGTTCTGGTTTCCGCTGCTGACCTCATTGGTTGCTGGCCTTGGAGCTCTCCAGAGCTAACAGCCCCTCATGTTTACTGTGCTTTCTTTTGAACTGATTCCTCTGTCTGTACTACTCAGAACACGAATCTCAAGCAGATTAACAGGACTTTGGGAACCCATTAAACCCAAGAAATAGATCATGAATGGTATCCAGAACCACTAAAACTGGCAAACAGAGACTATGAACAAAGAAACAGTAAGCGAGGTATTTGCTATCAATCTTTATTTATATGATTGTTCTCTGGGAAGCACTGCATTTCCAAAGCTAGGCCTAAGGCAAGTGGAGTAAGGCACGTAGGAAGAAACCAGAACTACAAGCCAGCTCCAGAAGGCAGTGGCTGGCAGAGGCAGAAACCAGCAGCTGGCTGTGCCAACTGCTGGCATACACCACTCTCTGGTGTCATCTGGTGACATCAGGAATGCCAGCATGCTGTAGCGAAATGCTTTCGCCATAAAAAGTTCTATTCCTTGTGCTCATTTGATGCAAGGTACTAATAAGGTCTATGCGTGCAGAGCAAAAAGAAGAAAAAGTAAAATAAGCGAAGGCCAAGAGTATCAGGCACATGAAGAAGACACGCACATACTCTACGCATTCAACCTCACGTCGACATGATGGAGCAGCCATCCGTGTACAGCAAACCACCTTGGACCGTGCAAGTCCGCGGCGAGTGCCCGACGCAGTGAGAGGGTGCATGCGCTTCCAGACCAAGTATGTCGCTGAGTTTATAGGGAAACGTTTGAAATGTTGTTTCATGCTTTGAAATGTTGCTTCATAACTTGAAATATCACTTCGTGGCTTGAAACATTTCTTCATGGTTCTAAAAGAAAGGGAAAATATTAGGGCATAGACTGTAAGAGGGAGACAGAGAATGCTTACCACATATTCATTATGCAGCATTGGTAAGGAGTAATATCGCCTTTAATTGATAAACCTGCCCTTTGTGCTATAGAACAAAGAAAGAAAAGCAAGTTTTTCTCATGGAAAATCAAGGCACCATTTCTAACCTTTCTCTGTACCAACCCATACTACAGACCAGAAGGAAGTCCAGCCCTCCAATTACATTTTCCAGCGTGAATTTCCACAGGAGACAGGGAGGTAAAACTTATGGAGATTAGTGCTGGAAAGGAAAATTTCAACAAAATTCACGTTTGACACCAGAAAAGTAATCTGGACAAGGCAGTGATGATTTTAAAAAGCAACAGTAGGGCTGGAGAGATAGCTCGGCAGTCTAAGTGCCTGGCTGGCAAGAGCAAGGACCCAAGTTTGATCCCTGGTACCAGATGCTGTGCCAGCCCCAGAAACCGCGGGCACACCTTGCTGGCCCCAAATTCCTATTATCCCAGCTCTGGGGAAGCTGAGACAGGAGCATCACCAAGCGGAGTAGCGAGACCCTGTACGAAAGAAAGAAAGAAAGAAAGAAAGAAAGAAAGAAAGAAAGAAAGAAAGAAAGAAAGAAGGAAAGAAAGAAAGAAAGAAAGAAAGAAAGAAAGAAAGAAAGAAAGAAGAAAGGAAGGAAGGAAGGAAGGAAGGAAGGAAGGAAGGAAGAAAGAAAGAAAGAAAGAAAGAAAGAAAGAAAGAAAGAAAGAAAGAAAGAAAGAAAGAAAGAAAGAGTAAGTTGGGTCAGGCATGTAGCTCAATGGTAGAATGCTTGCTCTGCACTGAAAGAACCCTTAGTACTGCAAAGAAATAAACCTAACAAAATAAAGAATTACTCAGTTCTAGATAAAGATTTCTGGACAGTGAAACCCCGACTCACAAAAACAAAAACAAAAACCAACAAAAGGGTGTCTGGCTTTGAGATGTAAGTATAGAGGTGATGCAAAGGGAGAGGATTATTTCCTTGGAAAACCAACGGATTGCTTTTGCTGTTGACTGCTTTTGTTGTTGACGTCATCCATCAGTATGCAGACTAAAGGTGTGTTTTCTGGAGAAAATATGTGAGAACTGAGTTTTCCGCAGTTCATACCAAAAGCTGTTTGTTCCCCTGCTCCTGGTCTCATAAGGGGATATTTCGACAGCCCACGATAGGCCTTTGGGAGAGAGAATTCACCCTTCCACACTGTGCATAGTCTCCTGAGATAGCACCCAAGATTCTGCCTCAAATTCCAAATACCAGAAATATAAATTTTTCATAGTTCACTCATCACTACGCTCCCCCTAAAATCATCCTTTCAAATAAAAAATAACCTGGGTGTAGTGGCACACACCTTTGA
Organism: Octodon degus; assembly: GCF_000260255.1. NCBI lineage: Eukaryota > Metazoa > Chordata > Mammalia > Rodentia > Octodontidae > Octodon > Octodon degus. The sequence continues at coordinate 2,480,215 of NW_004524621.1, read as the reverse complement.
TCCTAGCACTCAGAAGGCTGGGGCAGCAGGATTTGCTGTGAGTTCAAGGCCAGCCTGGGCTACACAGCAAGACTTTGTCTCAAAAAAGCTGAAATAATTATCCTAAGCTGCCTTTCCAGAAGAAAAAAAATCATTGAGGAATTCAAAACTTTTTTTCAAAAAAAAAAAAAAAAAATCTT
>NW_004524621.1:2476384-2479936 GCF_000260255.1 Octodon degus | reverse complement strand
AATATATAAATAAAATATAAATGCCTAGGCTATCCGTATATTCTGAGATAGGTTTGTCTCTAGAAGCTGAATGGTTTGGAGAATTCCTGATGACACAGCTGTGTGACATTTTAAAGAAAGCAATGAAACAAGTCTGGGGCCAGACTGGTGAGATTTAGGTGCTGCTGCCTGGTTCGTGCCTTCACTTTCAGGCATTTTGACCTCACAACAGACTGCAACCAGCTGGACTTCAAACTAGAACCCTTCAGAGAGACACGATGCACTGTGCAGTGCTTGGCTTAAAAAACAAAACAAAACAAACAAAAAAAAAAAAAAAAAAAAAAAACCTGAAGCTGGCCAAATAGCTCAGGGGATTAAAGTGCCTGCAGGCAGGCTCAAGAGCCTGGGATTCGATCCAGGGCTGGCTGTGCCAGCCCTGCCCCTGGGGCTGCGCAGAGATGACAACTGAAACTGGGCGTGGTGGAGCGCTCCTCCAATCCCAGCACTTGGGAGGCTGTAAACAGGAGAATCACTACGAGTCCGATCTAGTAGTGAGACCCTGAACACCCTGTAGACGCTTCCCTAAAATACAAAAAACAAACAAACTGGCCTATCACAAATTCTCCCTCCGCTCTGCCATTTCACATTCCGTTAAAGCGGCACAGTCTTACGCATCTTATCTCGTGCCCTAGGTTCTATTGCAACCTAACCTGTTGCTGGCGGGAGCACACCTCTCAAGACCTCTCCTGCGGGGGTAGCTCATCAACCTGCCAGTCTTTCTTTTTGTTTTTTCAAACATGGGTCCCATCCACTGCTTAGAAATGGAATCATCACAGAAGGACAAGTGGGCTCCCAGCAGCCTTCTACGTCCATAGCACGAATGAAATCAGCGGTCCTGGGGGGCGGAGGGGGGCGGGGGCGGGGCTAGACTCGCTTTGTAATTTAAATGAAGGATAAACTGTTCGCGGTCCACCAGCTCTGAGATGGCCTTCGGTGTATTAAGCTGTATTAAGCGAGCTGGTTAACTGTAAGCAGGGTAAGAAGGGGGTTGGTGCTGGGAACTGGGAACACAGCCAGTTGTTAAGTAATATGCAGATCCCCAGGAGCTCAGAGTCCTGGCTGAAGACCCACTGTGTGCCTGATGCTTATAGCTCCTCCTCCACTGCATGAGTGCAACAGAGGCCACGGGCCCACAGCCCTACGGGGACAGGAGCCCGGTGCACGCAGTGCAGCCCAACAGCAAGAGGCTTTGAGCTGGCTGCCCAACTGACCCCAGTGCCCAGCGTGTGATAGGCACTCCTGCTACCTGTGGGCTGCAGGGCTACAGTGAGGAGCCTAGGAGTCCTCGCCCTCTTCTCCTGGATCCTCTTCCCCGGCTTCGGCCTCCTCATCCCCGGCCTCCTCTTCTGCAGCCTCCTCTGGGACGTCCTCTGTCTGTTTCAACAAAAGTCACTTGGTTATGGAGACAGATGTGTCAGGGTCACAGATACAAGAAGACACAATGGGACAACAGGGGATCTACCAGGAGATGGGGAGAGCTCCTGATAACACACACCACACACTTCGCACCACACACTGCATGCCACACAGACATGCTACACATCACACACTACACACAACACAGAGATACTACATACCACACAGAGACACACCACACATCACACACATGCCACACACAGACATGCTACATCTCACACACACACACCATACACACCACCCAGAGACACACACATGACACCCACTGCACAGACATCTACACATCCCACATACTACACACCACACACATCACACACAGACATGCCACACACAGACATGCTACATCTCACACACACACACCATACACACCACCCAGAGACACACACATGACACCCACTGCACAGACATCTACACATCCCACATACTACACACCACACACATCACACACAGACATGCCACACACAGACATGCTAACCACCACACACAGCATATACACAGCACACACACCAAACATGCCACAAACATACACTACACATACAACATTTTATATTACATGTTACAGAGAATAAATTTTATTCTTATGTTACCATTAACAGCTTTTTTTTTCTAATTCAGAAGAAAGTTTTTATTTTTAAACTACCACATTAATGACACGAGATTTTAATAAAGACCCCCCCCATTAACAGCTTTTTAACACTGCTTTATCATTTTTCTTTTGATATTTTAATTGTCCTTCACTTTGGGGGTGAGAGGTACTGAGAATTGCTCACCAGGCATACCCTGCACCACTGAGCTAAATCTCTGGCCCAATTTTTTTTTTTCAATATCTCAGTATTCTTAATTTTTAATACTTTTTCCTTACTTTATATAATTCAGCTCCTATCTTTGTGAAACTTGATTCTCTTACATCTTAGGTGACCTTCTACCTTCATTCATTGTAAGACACTTCTTTCTTAAAATTTTTATTTTGGTGAATCTGTTGCTTTTACACTCCAAATTTAGATTCTCCTTTTGTAATTTTTTTCCTTAACTTTGTGTATCTTTTCTTATGGGCAAAGAAGGCACAGTGAAGGACAGGGGTCCCCACTCCAAGGAGCTGGGACTGTCTCTCCGAGGGCCCCGCCCCCACCCTGCAGTCCTAGCTTCCCTGGTGCCCTCCAGCAGCTGACAGCCAGGGCCAAGCCCAGGACTCCTTGTGGCAGGCTGAGGACAGCAGTACTGTGGGTTGTGAGGCCTGTGCCCTAAAAGGTCGTGTGAGAGCCATGCTGGGAGGGGCCTCTGAGAAGTGAGTCTGACGGAGGTCCTTAGATCATGAGGGGCCTGTGGGACCTGCTAGTCCCTGGCCTCCCATTTGGCAATGGGAGTTTTTTCTCCTTCATGTTCTCCCACCACCACGAGGTGATGCAGCCCATGGGCACCCTCACCAGGCCCCGTCCTGCTGTTTGGCCTTTCAGTTTCCCTAAGTGTGAGCTGCAGGAACCTAAAAGCTGTTTCTATTAAGCCAACAGGGCTGAGGAGATGGTTCAGTAGAATAAGCACTTCCCTGGCAAGCACAAGGGCCTGAGTTCAAAAAAAAAAATCTTTTAAGATGACAAAGCACGGTTGCCAAAGGTCCCAGCCCATACCTCGTCTGCTGCTCTCTCTCCCTCCTCTTCCTTAGGTTCCAAATCAGAAGGAAAGAAAAAAACGTAAATTCAAGTCAGTTTTAAGTTGGATCTGAAAATAAGCAAGCTATAATAAAATAGAAGCTCTTTGAACTGAAAAAGCCATTCATTAAACCATAAAATATGTAAAAAGCCTAGCTAAGATAACTAGGTGATCTGTACAGTTTTCATGCATTATATTTCAAGCTCTTGGAATATTATGAATGTAAAGATATGGTTGCTATCATTCATACACCTAAGAAAGTGTAGTTAACTAGTAATACTGCTTAGTAACATATGTAGCTCCGTCTCACTCTCAGAGCAAGTCAGGGGTTCGCCAACCCTTCCCATGTGGCCATGCAGTTTCCTGGGCTGGTATGCTCCAGGGGCTTCATTAAAAAGAAGAAAGAAGAAAGAAGAAAGAAGAAAGAAGAAGGAGGAGGAGGAGGAGGAG
>NW_004524621.1:2469056-2476229 GCF_000260255.1 Octodon degus | reverse complement strand
AGAAGAAGAAGAAGAAGAAGAAGAAGAAGAAGAAGAAGAAGAAGAAGAAGAAGAAGAAGAAGAAGAAGAATGATTCTTAGGAGCTCCTGAAACCCTGGACAATCTCACTAGTCCTATAGTCACCTGTACCCCCTCACCAGCCCCTTCTTTCTGAAGCCACAGATAAAGGTCATAGGCCAAGTAAGCAGCAAAACCCAGACCACCCTAAGTTCTCCTAAGTACTCCCCTCCTCCCCTGCCAGGCTGGCTCTCAAGATCAGTACCAGGAAAAGCAAAGTCACAGCAGAAAGGGACGGACACCCAAGACACTGCCAGTCTCCCAGCCCCGCATCACTGCGTCGGGTCTGGGCCATTCTGGGGTCTCAGATCTCAGTGGTGGGCCCAAAAGTGCTGCTGATGTGGTTGGCCAAGTCTGAGAGAAGCCCAGGGGACATCTTAAGCCTGGGAATCATCAAACTAATCTCATGCTGGACATCGCTAATGACACACCAAGTGTCAGTGCAAAAGGTACATCCAGAAAAAGAGAGCCTGGTACGTGTTGCAAACTTCAGGTGCTGGCATCATGGTGATGGGTGCATTGTGTCCTATCCTGCTGTGACTGCCACTACCACCCACCGGGACAGGACAGTCCCTCTCCTTCCACATCTCTGATGTGCTCTCCACGATGCAGCCAGAGAGGCCAGTCCAGGAACAAAAGGCCACACTGCGCTACCCACATATTTAAAAACCTCCATCTCAGGATAAATCTAGACCCCGCCATACTTACTTCACTCATAAGGAGTCACACGCATTTCCTGACACCGGCCAGGATTCTGCTTAAATGATTTCTGCAATGAAGGTTTTCCTGCTTGTAAGATGGAGTTAGGGGCCCTCCCTGCTCCCACAGTCTTTGTTCTCTGGCTCCCTGAAGGGTTTGTGTGCTCCGTGGGAACATGGCCTGTATCTTCCTCATCTGATGGGCTCTCCAGCCCCCTCTAACTGGAGCCAAGGTATGAACTTGAGTTCCAGGACTGGGCATGTAAATGGCTATGGGCTCTTTGGCTGTCAGTTTCACTTTCTTCTTGGCTACATAGGGTCAGAGTAAAATACACCCTACTTAGCACAGAATTGTCAATTATGAAGAGTTTTACATTTCCTGAATCTAATTATTTTTGTCAGCTGTGACCAAGGACAAGGGTGCTGATGTGGTGCATAGCCAGCACCAAGGACAGGTGTCAGTGGTGGCATTGGGCAGTGGAAGGCAAGCAGGGGCCAAGGACAGAGAGGGAGGACAGCTGGCCTCCAACAGCCGGGAGGAGGGGGTGGGAGGGCAGCTCCCAGCCTTGGAACCCATGCCAGGGTTTGTCTGGAAGGGAACTTTCCTCCAGACTGGTTCTGGAGGGAACCTAGGGGTGAGGCCATCACCACATAGTCAGTCAGGCCAAGGGCACAAACATTTTCAGATAGGGCCATTAGCTGACAGCAAATAAACTCCAAATAACTTTGCCATTCTAATAAAAAATTTTACCTTGAAAAAAGCCAAATACAAACTCAAGCACATGTGATGTTTCCAGAATTTTATGATGTTCTTATGATGCTTCCACTGAAATTCTCCTGCAAGGCAGCTCAGAGGAGGTCTGCACCCAGCCCCAGCCCGACCTACTTCCCAGGTTATTTTAAGAATTCCTGAAAATTCTGACCCCCCCATACCCCCATCTCTGCTGGGCTCTTTCAGAACTCATTTCCCCCCGCCAGCCCCACTGGTCATCTGGTTACCTCTAAAGAACACCCTTTAGAATCAGACCCTATGCCTTGGATTGCTAGGATTTGCCATTCCCCAGATAGACTTGAATGGATGTCAGTTTCCTCCTATGTCCCCTTTCATGCCAACCCCTTGATGGTACCCTCAAAATGCTGTGTGCTCCCTTGGCTCTGTTTCCCCAGAGCTCCTGAGGCTGTTGGGTCAGTCATTATTCAAGACCAACAAGTAAGGACCTTGGTTTGACCCAGAATGTGAACCTGACCTACCTCTGAAAACACAGCACGTCATTAAGGTCTGGCCAGCTGGGTCTTTCCAGGTCGGGGATCAGAGTCCTTCCTCTGGAAGGACCAGCTTCACTCCTGGTCCACAGCAGTTAGCTACTTAATGAAAATTGCCAGCTTCCTTTTCACTGAATTCTGGACTCCTCATCTGCTTTCTCACCACTGTGTATCCACTCCCAGGCACCCCTCAGAAGCCCAGTTAGTTTAGAACAGGCCTGAAAGCAAAGAAATCATGATGCCCAAAGCAAACACTCACATTCTTCTCCTGGGACTCAGGGAGGTTGCCTGCCTCTTCACTGTTCTCCTCCTGTCCCTCATTCTCTCCGGTTTCTTCTGTCTTCTCTGTTCCCTAGTCAGGAAAGAAACCCAGGACATCACTAACTGTTATGGTTTGTGTCTCAGGCCGTCTTAGGCTTTTTCAGAGGTGGTTGAACCTAGGGTTTGTAATTGATTCCTGGTTCATAGCTGGGATTAAGGATGTGAGTGCTACATTGCCCTAGAGCAGGGAGCCTACATCCACTATAAGGGACACAAAGAGGCTTCTGCCCTTTCCCTTGTTGCTTTTGTGTTTCCCATCACCATGAACTGTTACCCCTCTGCTGTGTACCATCCTGCCTTGGAACTAGTCAATTGTGGGATGAAACTTCTACAAAATGTGAGCTAAATAAGCCTTTCCTCTCTTAACTTGTTCATGTTGGGCATTTTGTCTCAGCAACAAGAAAAGTAAATAAGCAGCTGGTGAGATAGTTCAGTAGAATAAGCACTTGATTTGCAAGCGCAGGGTCCTGAGTTCAATCCCCGGTACTGAAAAAAAAAAAAAAAAGAAAGAAAAGAAAAGTAACTAAGACACTAACCTTTAATAAACTCACAAGGAAAATTGAGGCCACACTTACGGATCTTCTGTATCTAGATGACAGTGTATAGATGAAGTGCAGAGGCCTCCTATTTATGAGGTTGCTTAATTTCTAGAGCATGAGCTTGCTAGGCCTCCAAATAACTGGTTGGGCTTATCAGTGTCAGTCAGTAGACTGATGTGCATGCAACAGTAATAAGCAGCCAAGTGAGGGATTGCAAGTCACCCAATCAAGGCTTGTGAAGGCAATGGACAAAATGAATGGGTGTAAAGAGAGAAATAAGGCAGGCAGAAAGGATGGATGGATGGATGGATGGATGGACGGACGGACAGATGGACGGAGCAGAGTAGACAGCAAGCCCAAGTAACCACCCTGAGAACACTGGCAGGGGGTAGGTGGCTTGCAGTGCCAGCCCTTACCTCAGTGGTGCTCTCTGCCTCTCCTGCTACATCACCATTGGGAAGGGAAGATCCTTCCTCGGGCGACTTTGTTACCTGCATCACATAGATTGAGAACATTTAAGAATTTTCTGGAGGATCATAATTTGCATTTCAATATCTTTTTTTTTTTAAACCGGGGATTGAACTCAGGGCCTCGTGCTTGCCAGGGAAGCACTTATTCCAATGAGCCATCTCCCCGGCCCCCCATTTCAATATCTTTTAACTATTCAAGTTGTATTTGTCTTCATCCTCATTTCATGTGCAGCAAAACTGGCCTTAGTTGGTAGAACAGTCCTTACCACCCACAGACTCAAAATAGGTCTGCCTGTCCCACTTGATGCTTTTGTAACATGAAGTTATTCCCAGCCTCTGCAAACACACATTAGAGTTCACGGGAGCAAAATAAGCCATACACACATGCTCCATCTCTACCTTTCTATGATAAGCAATATTAAAAAATTGAAAGCCAGGCATGATAACATGTCTATAATATAGCATTCTGGGAAGCAGTGACAGGAGAATCCAAGCACAAGCCCAGCCTGGGCAACTTGGCAACTTAGCAACTTTGCAAAGACCTTAGTCTCAATTGTTTTCAAAAAAATTTCTCAAAAGAGGGTTGAGGATGTAGCTCAGTGCAAAGGCCCTGGGTTCAATCTCTAGGATAGATGATAGAGAGAGAGAGAGAGAGAGAGAGAGAGAGAGAGAGAGAGAGAGAGAGAGAATTTTGACGTGTGACCAATTTTATTCCAATATTTATTTATTTAAAGGCTCCTTTTGGGAAGGACTAGTTGTTATTTTCCTTTTTTGGTTGACATTAAAACACTATTAATAATTTGATCTTTTAGCTTAATATATCATGGATATTTGTCTTGGTTGATTTGTACAATTCTATACCATTCTTTTAAACATCTGCTTAATACTAAACATGTAACAATTTATTCAAATATTTCCCAGATGATGAATGTTCAAATTTTTCACAGTGTTTGTACCTCTACAAATAACACCATGTCACACTGAATAGAATGGTGAGGATATTTTTATTTGGTTCATTTTCAAAAAGATGATAGAAATTCATTTTCCTACAATAATATGTGAATGTACCATATTTCTTTACCCTCCCTATCAATGAAGAAAGACAATGACCTTTTAATGTTTGTCAATGTGTTGAGGAGAGTGGAATTCTTGATTGAAGAATCACGGTGCAATATGTGAAGCAAACCCCAGTCAACGTAAATAAGATAGAAGGAGTCCTAGGTTCTGTTTAGAAACTGCTGAAATTTCTCTGGTTGAACCCTGAACCATGTATGTATGGAACCATGCACATATGTATGTGTTTCTACATGGTTTATAATATGATATAATATTGATTTTAGGGTATGAAATATAAAGAATTTGGATTATAACCACTAGAGGGCCGGCCAAATAGTTTAGCAGATTGAAGCGCCTGCTTAGGCAGACACAGGGACGGGGAGTTCAATCCCAGGGCCTGCTGTGCCGGGCCCACCCCCAAGGTGTGCTCAGACGGTGATTGAGATTGAATGTGGTGGCACATGCCTGTAATCCAAGCACTTGGGGGGCTGTAAACAGGAGGATCACTATAAATCTGATCTACACGGTGAGACCCTGTAGATCCTGTCCTAAAATACAAAGAAAAAAAAAAATTATAACCACTAGGAACACCACCATGAAAATAATGCAAAGAAGTACAGATAAAAATTCAAGAATAAATTAAGAGGAAATGTCAACTGAGATTTCATCTGTTATTAGAAACATAGGGCTGGGGAGATAACTCAGTAGAATAAGTGCTTGCCTGGCAAACACAGGGTCCTGAGTTCAATCCCCAGTAACAAAATAAATAAATAAATAAATAAATAAATAAATAAATAAATAAAATATAGAATTTGCCATTTGAGTCAAGAAAGAAAATGCCTGCTGAAGTAACAGAAAGTCAACATTCCTCAAAGGAGTATAACAAGATATATTACAAGTTCACTATGTCCATGACACAATCCAAAATACTGGACGCACAAAAAAGCCCAGAAAATGTTAATCATGCTCAAGAGAAAAAAATGAAAAACAAAAACATAAAGACCAATCAAGAATGGACTCTCCTGTTGGAATTAACAAACAAGGATTTTAAGGCATCTATGATAATTATGCAGAAATATAAAGGAAAAAGGCTTGCAGTTAATGAGACAATTGCAAGTCTCAGAAGAGAAATAGAAACTACAGAAATGAAACACATAGAACATTCTGGAGCTAAAAAACATAATACCTGAAATGAAAATTTTATTGGACCAGATATAGACTGAAGATAAAAGAGAAGATAAACAAGCTTAAAGATAAACAAATAGAAGTTATTCAATTTATTCTTCTGGAAAAATACCCAGAAGGGGAATAGGTGGCTTGAGTGGGATCTCCAATTCTAGCTTATAAGGAATTTCCACACTGATTTCCATAGTGGTTGTACCAGCCTACACTCCCACCAGCAGTGCAGAAGGGTTTCTTTTTCTCCACAGCCCAACCACCTTTTGTTAATGGCCGACTTCTTGACATTAGCCATTCTTTCTGGGGTGAGATGGAATCTCAGTGTTGCTTTAATTTGCATCTCTTGAATGACCAATGATGTTGAACATTTTTCATATATTTACTTGCCATTTGTATTTCTTCCTCTGAGAAGCATATATTCATCCCGGATGCCCATTTTTGGATTGGGTTTTTGAGTTGGGGGGGAGCCTGATGTTTTTTAATTCTTTGTATATTCTAGATAGAAAGTCTTTGTTGGAAGGACAGTCGGCTATAATTTTTTCTCCTAGTCTGTGGGTTTTATTTCTGCTCTGTTGGAGATTTAATTGAAGTATAGAAACTTTGCAAAAAGATGAGATCCCAGTTGTTGATTCTTTGAAGTATTTCCCGTGCATCTTGGTTTTGTTCATGAACTCTCTACCTACCCATATGTTTTTAAGATTTCTACCTACATTTTCCTCCAGAAGATTTAGTGTTTCTGTTTTAATATTTAAATCTTTGAACCATTTTGATTGTAGCTCTGTACACTGAAAACCTCATACCATAGTGAGATATGTGTACCCATGTTTATAGCAGTGCAATTTGTCACAGCCAAATCCTGGAAACAACCCAGATGCCCATCAACTGAAGAATGGATAAAGAAGATGCGGTATTTTTACACAATGGAGTAGTATTCAGCTACTAAACAGAATAAATTTGAGTCTTTTGTTAGTAAATAGATGCAACTAGAGAACATACTCTTAAGTGAAATAAATCAAACCCACACATGCAAACATTGTATAGTCTCAGTGTGAGAACATGAAAGAGAAAAATGGAATCTAAAAAGTACAATAGATACTGGGGAAATGGGATAAATTTATTCAAAGTTAGTGAGTTGAGGAGGATAGGAGAGGAGTTGGGGAAGGAGATTTATTTAGGCATATAAGCAGGATGGTTTGGACAACTGCTAGTGCATTTCTGCTAGTCTATGGGAAGGAGCAGTTAGTGATTAATTTGTTTCATCTCTTTTTTTTCAATTATTTGTACTTTTCCTCTTCTTAATTACTTGTACATTTCTTTCTTTTTTCTTCCAATTTTACATACATATATCTGGTAATATGAATAACTGGCTGAAAGACCAGTATTAAAAAACACTATTTATTGCAATAAATACTATGAAATTTATATTACTTTGTTAAGTGAAATTCTGTATCATTTGTAATTTTTTGTTTTAATTCTAATTTGTGCTCTCTTTAAAAAATAAAAATACAAAGAAAAAATTATCCAATCTGAAGACCAGATAGAAAAGAAACTAAAAAAAAGTTTTAAGGGAGCCAGGGAGATGTCTCAGTA
>NW_004524621.1:2460847-2467663 GCF_000260255.1 Octodon degus | reverse complement strand
AAGAAAGAAGAAAGAGTGTATCTAAAGGTACTAAAAAAAAAAACCTGTCAACTAAGAATTCTATGAAAATATCATTCAAGAATGAGGCAAAATAAAGACACTTTGGATAAAAGAAGACTAAGAGCTCATAGCCAGCAAACCTGTATTACAAAACAAGACTAAAGTGCTGAAAGAAGCTGAAAGAAAGAAGGTTCATCTTTCACAAAGCACCACAATGTGAAGCATCTGAGTAAATATAAAAGATTTTTCCCTTCTACTTTCTTTAAAATTAAGCCAGGCAGGGGCCAGTGAGATAGCACAGTGGACTAATACACCTGCTTAGGCAAGCACAGGGACCACAATTCAATCCCTGCACCACATGCTGAGCTAGCCCCACACCCAGGATGGGCTATGCCAGCCACAGAGTCCAGGCAGGAGGATGAAAGCCGGAGAATCACTATGAGTCTGAGCTGCATAATGAGACCCTGCAACAATCATATACATTAAAAAAAAAATTAAGCAGGGCATGGTGGCACACATCTGTAATCTCAGCACTTAGGAGGTTGAGGAAGGATCCTCATGAGCTCAAGGCCAGCCTGGGCTATATGAACAAGTTCAAGGCCAGGCTGAACTACATAATGAGACCCTGCTTTGAAAAAATTATATAGTAGAGGTGGTAATATGTGTAAATTTAACACCCATGGTGCATATAACATAACCTGTGGGAGGAAGGTAATGGACATGTGTGATGGTAGGTTGCTACATGCAATGTGTGGCATTGCTACATGACATGTTATACTTTCAATTTAGGGCTGTAAAATGTAAAGAATTTACATTATAACATAATAAAAAACAAAAATATAGTGCAAAGATGTATGAATAAAAATTGAAGAATAAATTAAATTCTAGAATATATCCAAATAACCTAAAGGAAAGTAAAAATATAAAACACAGGGAGAAAACATGGGACAAACAGGAAGCAAATCATAAAATTCAAAATCTAAGCTCAGCAATATTAACGATTACTTAAGTGCTAATGGAATAAATACTTAAACTGATAAGACATTATCAAACCAGATATGGTAGTGCACACCTGTAATCCCCACACCCTGGGAGACTGAAGTAGGAGGATTGCAAGTTCAAACCTAGCATGGACAATTTAGCAACTTGCCAAACCCTGTCTCAAAAGAAAAAGCAGGGGCTGGTGAGATGGCTCAGTGGTCTAAAGCACCTACTTAGAACAAGCTTAGCAAAGCACAGGGACCGCGGTTCAATCCCCCAGCCCCACATGCCAGCCAGTCCCGCCCCCTGGTGGGCTGAGCTGGCCACACACACACACACACACACACACACACACAAATAAATAAATAAATAAATAAATAAAATTTTAAAAAGAAAAAGAAAAAGCATCAGGACAAATCCTGAGGGCATTTCACTGACCTTCTCAGACCAAAAAGCTACAACTCTTGTTGCATAGGTCCTGCTTTACCTTGGTCTTAACCATCCAGTAGAAAAGTATGAAGATGAAATATAAGAAATAAAGCCATGCTGTTAAGTTGAGCTGTGGGGGACTCAGGTCAATAATTGCTGACATTTCCAGTTAAACAGAAGACCCAATGCTATTATGGGCTACTGGACTCTTTTAGAATATTTTGCTGAGTTTACACAACTATAATATTCAATAACGGAACTTAGAAAAAATGGGGCATACCGATGAATGTCCATTTTGTATCTGTGTATTCAAAGTGGTTAGGATAGATATATAGTTTCATTCTCTTAATGAATAGAATGATTTGTTCTAATGGTGTTTGTAAATAGGATCACAAGTCCGCATCTTGTACAGCAATTAACCACTAAGAAGAATATATGCAGTGTATTATTTGTTGAAACTGTACTTCCGATTTGATTTGAAACTATCTCATTGCTGTTTATCAATAAAACTTTGAAAAAAAAAAAAAGAAAAAAGGACTGGGGGTGTGACTTACTATGAAGCCCCTGGATTCAATCCTCAGCACCACAAAGGAAAGAAAGAAAAAAGAAAGAAGAAAGAAAAAGAAAGAAGAAAGAAAGAAAGAAAGAAAGAAAGAAAGAAAGAAAGAAAGAAAGAAAGAAAGAAAGAAAGAAAGAAAGAAAGAGGTGGAGGAGGTGGAAGAAGAAGAAAGAGACTATCAAATGAATAAAATGCAAAGATCAATCTTACTTCATTTCCAAAAGACACACTATAAAATAAAGACATGAGTGGGTTGAAAGTAAATGAACAAAGAAAGGTACAACACAAAAAGAGTGATAAGAAGACCATCCAGAGTGGCTTTACAAAGATATCAAGACAAAGAGTGTTAGCAGAGATAAAAAGAGGCATGTGATAAATGTAAGAGTTGGGTAGAGTGGTGCACACCTGCAATCCCCACAGTCAGGAGGCTGAGGCAAGAGGATTGACATGAGTTTGAGGCAAGCCTGGACTATACAGTGAGCTCAGGCTGAGCTGTATAAGAAGACCTGTCTCAAAAAAACAAACAAAAGGCATTTTTTTTAAAAAGTATTAGTATAAATTGCCTAATAACAGAGCTTTAAATGCATGCAGCATAAATTCATAGGATGAACAGAAGGAAAAGAAAATTCACAATCATTCTATAAATTGTAAAATAACAATGCAAAAAAACCTCTTTTGTTTCCCTCCCAGGGAATTTTACCTTTTTCAGCTGTATTAGAAGTAACACAGTTTAGCTCCTCCTACCACATTAACTCCTTATCGTTCATCTGTCTTCCCTTGTGGGCTTTTCCTTTCCTTCCCTTTGCTGGCTCACAAATCTCTTCAGTTTTCTCCAGCTCTGCTAACATAAATGTTCTGAATGTCTCTCCATTCCACTGTTTATCTTCCTGCTCATAATGCTCATCATTAAACCCATGACATGGCACAATCACAGGTGACATGTAGTCCCATCAAAACCCCTGGCTGTCTGCTCCAATTGCACTTAGCTCTTCCCAACCCCTGAAGTTCCCGTCTTTACTCTGCACCCTGACTCACGTGGCCCCCTGCCATGGACATTCTCATGCATCCCCTTTCCCACACTCCCTGCCCATAATGCCTGGATTTCTTGCAGCTTAGTTTAATTTTTTAATTTTAATTTTAATTTTTTTTTTTTTTTTTTTTTTTTTTTTTTTTTGTGGAACTGGGAATTGAACTCAGGCCCTTGTGCTTGCCAGGAAAGTGCTTATTCTACCAAGCCATCTCCCTGGCTCCCTAATGCCTGGATTTCTTGAGGATAGTTAAAAATATTTAACTTCACTACTACTGAGTGCCTCCCTCCAAGAAGTGGTGCTCAGCACTGGCAGAGCGTCCAGTGGACCAGGCAGCTCCCTGCTGGAGGTTTTCTCCAAATCAATCTTGGATCCAGCCCTGGGATTTCCTGGTCTAACAGCTTCCTGTGTGCTTATGACATGCAGCCAGGCTGGAGGCCGATGCCATTGTCACCCTGCTCTCTGTCCATCCCTCTTAGGTAAGGGCAGCTCCTCAGGGCCTGCTTGGCCCACAGAGAGACACCTCTATTGACTTCCGTGGGGTTAAAAGCAACATGGAGGTGAAGGGAGTAGGCTTCCTCTACTGGTTGACCCAGATCAATGTAAGGCTCCTTTGCAGAGAGGACTCCCCCTGGGGCATGGAGGGCCCCAAAGCCACCCAGTTTCCATCTTCAATCAATCCCTTCAGATCCTTTTTTAGGGATGCTTCCCATGTCTGGACCTCAGCACCCATCAGATGAGGGGCTGGAAGGACGGCTGCACCAGCCTCTTTACCACCAACCCTCTGTTGTCTCCAAAGCATCAGTTCCCTCCTACTGAGTCTCCTATTCTTTTATTCTTTTATTCTTTTTTTTATTTATTTATTTATTTATTTATTTATTTATTTATTTTTTTGGTGGAACCGGGGATTGAACTCAGGCCCTTGCGCTTGCCAGGGAAGCGCTTATTCCACTGAGCCATCTCCCCGGCCCTCCTATTCTTTTAGCAGCTCCTGTGACCCACATCTCAGGTTCTCATGTCTGACTTCCAGCCTCTGCTCTCTCACTCTTAACTTCTATTTCTCTGCTATATTTCCTGTTTGGTGTATTTCTCCCTCTGACCTCGAACCACAGTGTGGTGCTTTCTTGGGTTCTTTTCCATTGCTCATCTATCACAGCTTCACATTAGAAAATTCCAGCGTACCTTTCTATGCTCCAAATTCTTATCTTTGATGGTTCTTCTCATATTTCTCTAAGTCTACTTTTCTTAATAAGAGTGGGTTGGGGAGTGCTAAAAATTAAAGCCAGGGCCTTACAAATGCTAAGCAACAACCCTACTACTAAGCTACACAGCCAGTCCAGGTGCATTCCTCAGACAGGTTTGGGAAACACTGACAGGGCAGGAATAACTCTCTTGTCTGAACTAAAAGATCTCCTCATCCTAGAGCTAAAACATTTCTAGCTGGCCAAGTAGAAGCCACACTGTTACTGTAAGCTAAAGATATATTTCTGGGTTGAACAGCCCCTGTATTTCTAAAGTCAGTTCTCTGGGCCTACTCTGTGATTTTAGGGCTGTGACAGATCAGAAGTCCCCACCCAAGAGACTGGACTGGCTCTCTGAGTCACTTCCAGCTCCTGTACCTACAGGTGACAATGCAAGAGATGAGCAGAGATTGGGGGTAGCAGGAGGGGGCAGCCCAAGTGCTAGACAAGCCTAAGCAAGGGTCAAGTGCATGTGTGACAAGAAGGGTCCCACGTACCAGTGCAGTGCAGGATCCAAAAATCCACAGCAACAAACACAGCATAGAGCATCAGACCCTTTCCTGGTGGCAGGGTTGGAGGTCACCACCAAGATCTTCATGGAGACAGGGCTCCTGGGTGAGTATTCTACAATATTACTCTGGAGGAGGACTCACTGGGGCAAGGATGGCAGAGGTCCTGAGGGAATGCCAGCCCCATCGAAGAACAGTGGGCAGGGAAAAGGAAGTGACAATGCGCCTATGCATGTATGCTATTCTCAAAATTCCAACAGTTGAACAATCATATCAGAAGCAAGTATCAAAACTTTTGATCACAAGCAACATGGCTGCCTCTGAGCAAGACAGTAGTGTTGCAGCCGAGGCAGACCGGGAATTGGAGGAGCTTCTGGAAAGATGCCTTGTTCGCCTCCCAAGAGAAGTTTTTCCAGGAACTGTTCAACAGTGAGCTGGCTTCCCAAGCTACTGCAGAGTTTGAGAAGGCAATGCAAGAGTTGGCTGCGGAAGAGCCCCACCTGGTGGAGCAGTTCCAAAAGTTCTCAGAGGCTGCAGGGAGAGTGGGCAGTGATGTGACCTCCCAGCAAGAATTCACTACTTGCCTAAAGGAGATATTAAGTGGACTAGCCAAAAATGCCACTGACCTTCAGAACTCAGGCATGTCAGATGAGGAGCTGAACAAGGCCATGGAAGGGCTGGGCATGGATGAAGGGGATGGAGAAGGAAACATCCCACCATCATGCAGAGTATCATGCAGAACCTACTGTCCAAGGATGTGCTATACCCATCACTGAAGGAGATCATGGAGAAGTATCCAGAATGGTTACAGAGTCACTGAGAATCTCTACCTCCAGAGCAATTTGAAAAATATCAGGAGCAGCATAATGTCATGGGCAAAATATGTGAGCAGTTTGAAGCTGAGACCCCCACAGAGAGAGAGGCTGCTCAGAAGGCATGTTTTGAGATGATGCTAGATCTTATGCAGCAGCTACAGGATTTGGGCCATCCTCCAAAAGAGCTGGCTGGGGAGATGCCTTCTGGCCTCAACTTTGACCTGGCCTCAAGATGCCCTCAATCTGTCAGGCCCACCAGGTGCTACTAGTGAACAGTGTCTGATCATGTGAAACACACAACACTGTTTCTTCCCTGAGTCTCAGCCATGAGGAACATATGGAGTCTGCAGAGCCATTGGGAATGGAGACAGGACTGTCATGTGCAAGAGTGATCTGCCTACTGTCCTCTAACATCCCATTCAAGACTGTGCCATACAAGCTGAAGCTTTTCCTCTGTCTTTCTAGGAATATGATCTGTTCTGCAGGCTGTTTGTATGAACCCTCTTCCATTGTGGTTTCTGCTGCTAGCAAAAGCCCAGCTTCCTGCCAGGTGAAAGATGGCATCCCTTTTGGGGCATGCACCTTCTTCCCTCTCCCAAAATAATGTTATATATGGCAAAAAAAACCCTTTTGATCACAAGTCACTTTGGGCTGGTGGGAATGTAGACTGGTGCAACCATTATGGAAATCAGTGTGGAGACTCCTTAGAAAACTTAGACTGGAAATCCCATTTAAACCAGCTGTTCCTCTACTGAGAATTTTCCTGGAGGATCTGAAAACATCATATCATAGGGATATATGTGTGCCTATGTTTATAACAGCACAATTTGTGATAGCCATATCTTGGAAACAACCAAGATGCCCATCACCTGAGGAATGGTTGAAAAAGATGTGGTATTTTTATAGAATGGAGTATTACTCAGCTATAAAGAATGATAAACTCAGAGCCTTTATATTGAAGTGGATGCCACTTGAAGATATACTCATAAGTGAAATAAACCAGACACACATGTATAAATATCACATAGTTTCCCTAGTATAAGAACTCAAAAGAAGAAATAAAAATAGAAAGATATAATACAAGTAAAAGGAAAGCAGGAACTCGAGGACTAACTAATTAAGAGAGGGAAAGGAGAAGAGCTAGGAAACATGACAGTGACAAGCCATACACTTATATGTAGAAGATGGGCAAGGCAATGATCCTGAGAATCTCCAGAAGATTTTTGAATCTAGCAGTTAATTGGAAAGATTCTC
>NW_004524621.1:2455922-2459377 GCF_000260255.1 Octodon degus | reverse complement strand
GAAGAATGTATGCAATGTGTTAATTATTGAAACTGTCCTACCAATTTGGTTTGAAACTGTCTCATTGCTATTTGTTTCTCAATAAAATTATGGAATAAATAAATAAATAAATAAATAAATAAATAAAACAAGTCAATTTGGGCCATGGATTACACTGTATCAATCTATTACTTGTTTCTATTAATTGGATGAAAATGGGTACAAAGAGAGAATCAACTATTGGGAGATTTGAAATTTGTCGAGCAATGTTAGGATGGCTGTTGGAGTATAAGGACTTCATGAGGGGGTTCTATGGGGACAGCACTCAGCACTGAATGTGAACCAGTTCATCTTGTCAACATGACTGGCTTCAGAGACTTCCAGAGAGGTAACTGGATTGTGGGGGTGCTATTCTCCCCAGTGGATTCATCCATGGATGTTCAAAGCTTAACATGATGTTAGTAAGTGGAGCAGAGTTGGGGGAAGTGAGCTGTCTTTGAAGACTATCTCTCCCTGGCTCTATCCTCCATATGCTGCTTCCCCGCACCATGAAGTCAGTAGTTCTGCCACGTCACATCTTTTCGCCATGATGTTTCTGCCCTGGAACCAGTTGACCATGGACTAAGTCTTCTGAAACTGTAGAAGATGGCATCTCTCAATGGGTTAATTTTTCTTTGCAGAACTGGGGATTGAACTCAGGCCCTTACGCTTGCCAAGGAAGCGCTTATTCCACTGACAAATCTCCCCTGCCCCCACAGTGGGTTAATTTTATCCTAGCAAAAAAAGCTCTAGTTTAGCCTTTAATCCACCTTAGAAATAGGAAATACTAAAGCAGAGTTGATTTTACATGACCCTGCCTGGAATGCTTCACTCCTTCATTCCTTCCCCCACCCTTATTAAGATGTTGTAAACATAAAAGAGATAAGAGGAAAACAGAAATAATTACAAAGAAGAATCCTGTGACTTCTTGATTCAACAACCATGGCATTCCATGTGGTTGCTATGGAAACCAAGAAGGTATTTAAGCAGAGATGAAACAAAGAACGAGGCCAGATGTGTTTTGGATCTGTAAGAATTGGGGAAGTGCATTCGGATGCTGGATCTATTAATAAACTTCTTTTCCAATTTTTGGTCTGATGTGGAAATAATCTTGATGTTTCAAAACCATGAGCCAAATAAACCATTTCTTCCTCTAAGTTCTGTACATCAGACATTTTGTCCTGCAACAGGAAGGCTGGCCAATAGTCACAAAGCCGCAGCATTTTGTGAATGTTCACCTGTGAAACTGTTATAAAGATGTGTACTTCTACCAAAAGGTGTAAAACTAATTACATATATAACTGGACATTTTCCATCAGTTTCTTTGTGTGTGTGTGTGTGGTACTGGGAATTGAACTCAGGACCTTGCACTTGCCAGGCAGGCACTTACACTGCTGAGCTATCTCCCCAGCCCTGGTTTCTTAATATTTCCTTCGCTAAAATAATGTGAAAAGACATTGGTCCTCATGCTGCTTGGTAGCAGACAAGGTATAGCTTATCAATCATAACTTCAGTTATTTTATTTTTTTTTTTTTTTTTGAAAAAGAAAATCAAAGTCTGCATTTATTGTTGTGCCAACAGACCAGCCACAGCGGGAGGATGGTGGTAATGCTGATGCAATACTCATTATTAAAGCAAATTAAAGTACAAAGGTCTCCGAAATGGCTTTACAGTGACATGATGCCTTAATAAATTAAGAAACCGGCTGTTCGCAGACTGAGCCTCACTTCATGTTCTTGACAAAGTCTTCCCCTTTCTTGATGGAGGCTTTCAGCTCAGGAATGGCTTCGGCGATCATCTTCTCCTCGAAGGGGGAGATCTTGCCGAGGCCCAGGTTCTTCTCCAGACCTTTTTTCCCCAGCAGCAACGGTGTGGAGAAGTAGGTACACTCCGTCTCCTTTGACTGAACGAAGGAGCACTCAACAACGCCCTCCTTCCCGTTCATCGCATCCACGGGGGAGAAGACAAAGCGGGCGCCGGCGTACGCCATAGACAGGGTGGCAGAGCCTGCTCCAGCCTTGGCCTTTACAACCTCCGTGCCGGCCTCCTGGATCCGCCCCGTGAGTGTTGCCAGCTGGTCTTGGGAAAGTCCACTTTGGGGGTACACTGAGAGATCAGGGGGATGATGGTCTTCCCAGCGTGGCCACCAATGACAGGAACGTTGACCCGAGCTGGATCCAGGCCCTTCAGCTCTGCCACAAAAGTGATGGCTCTGACAATGTCCAGGGTCGTCACACCAAAGATCTTGTTGGGGTTGTACACTCCGTGCTTCTTGAAAACTTCTGCTGTGATCGGGATAGTGGAGTTAACCGGGTTGGCGATGATGCAGATCATGGCTTCAGGACAGTGCTGGGCACAGGCAGCAGTCAGGGTGGCCACAATTGTGGCATTGGTATTGAACAGGTCATCCCGTGTCATGCCTGGTTTTCGGGGGACTCCAGCTGGAATGACCACCACATCACAGCCTTTGAGGCAGTCTGGCAGCTGCTCGGGTCCGAGGTAGCCTTTCACAGTGGCCCTGGTCTCAATGTGGCTCAGATCCGCAGCCACCCCAGGGGTGTGCGCGACATCGTAGAGGGTCAGGCGGCTCACCAAGGGGCTGTTCTTCAGTAGCAGTGACAGGGGCTGCCCGATTCCTCCAGAAGCCCTGAGCACAGCTACTTTAGCATTGTTCTGGGCCGAGCTGCTGAAGCTGCGGTGGAGAGCGGCGCAGGCGGGCCGGGCGAAGGCGGACAGCATGATTGGAGCGGGAAGGGCTTGGGGCCGCAGGTGCAGGAGCTGGCCGACTGTGACTCCAACGACCTCCACACTGCGCAGGGCTGCCCGGCTCCGGTCCGCCTGGTCTCGCGAGAGTAGCCCCCGCTCAACTTCAGTTATTTTAAATAGTAACTTCATCATATATGTACTCCTTTAATTTGAATCTATTATGTTTTAGGATAGTGCTTTTCAACTGTCTCTATCTCCTACTCATATTCCTTTAATATAAAAATGTTTAATGGCCTACTCTAGTCCTGAATTTGTTGCCTGATATTTTTCCCAAATGCTTAGTATACTTGTGACATGTTATGTCTCTGAATAACTATAGGTCTTATATCAAGATTTATCCTGTGTGTTCACTCATCTTACAAATTGGATGTAATTTTTGTATAAGCTCTGAAAATAGAGTTCATGATTATGCTCACAAATAATATTTCTAAAATTTTTTGTATTGACTTTGTGGTTTTGTTTTACATGCCACTGAAAAATTGACCTAATTTCTGTATCTGGTGTTTTGTTCTTGTTTTAACTGTCACCATATCTTGCACTTTTGAAAATTATCAGTAGACCAGGTGCAGTGGCACATGACTATAATCCCAGCACTTGGAGACTGAAGCAAGAGGATCACTGCCAGTCCAAGGTCAGCCTGGGCTACATAGTGAGACCCTGTCTAAAAAAAA
>NW_004524621.1:2429833-2455767 GCF_000260255.1 Octodon degus | reverse complement strand
TGTGTGTGTGTGTGTGTGTGTGTGGCCAGCTCAGCCCACCAGGGGGCGGGGCTGGCTGGCATGTAGTGCTGGGGATCGAACCACTGTCCCTGTGCTTTGCTAAGCTTGTTCTAAGTAGGTGCTTTAGACCACTGAGCCATCTCACCAGCCCCTACAGATATTTCTGTTAGCCTGTTTCACTTGGCTGTTCTCCTGATGTTCTCATCATCAGCCACCAGTTGGAAATGTTTCACCCCATGAAGCAGTCTGAGCAGAGCCTCACAGGAAGCAAGTTCAGCAGGTGCTTCAGGCACAGCTGTCTGACAGCAACACCTTAAGATAGTTGAGTAAAACCAGTGGACCAAGTCAAAATTTCAAAACTCTGATAGAGAAGCACATGGATTTGTGAGACCACTGACCTAAGAGTCAGTGGATTAAGAATTACAGAGGACAGCGTGAATTGGTAAAAAATGGCTGCAGTTGTGTTTGTAAGATTGCTGGTGTCATTTTAATGACTTATTTTCTGGTTATACAAAAAAGTGCTTTGTCATTTCATTTTTAGATTTTTGTAGATCATAGCAATTTTATCAATTCTGCTTTTATAAACTGAATTATTTGTAAATAATATTTTATTTTCTTTGCCTGATCCCTTCAGAATTCAAAAATTCTCCTTGACTCTATTGAATTAGAATGTGCATTTTACTTTTTTGTGGCAATAAACTTACTTGCACAGATTTAATAAGACTGTCTTCCTTCTTGTCAGGAAATAATAGAAAACCTTGTTGATACAGACAGGCCTTTCCTAATACATCATAGTATTAGGATGTCTATTTAATCATTTATGACCAGATGTTTTTATTTTTTTTATTTTTTTTTGAGTTTGCTTTTTTTTTACATTAAAATTTTTTTTTGTTTTTTTTTTGTTTTTTTTATTTTTTTTTTATTTTTCAACAAATAATACACTGCATATATTCTTCTTAGTGGTTAATTGCTGTACAAGATGCGGACCTGTGATCCTATTTACAAACACCATTAGAACAAATCATTCTATTCATTAACAGAATGTAACTATATATCTATCCCAACCACTTTGAATACACAGATACAAAATGGACATTCATCGGTATACCCCATTTTTTCTAAGTTCCGTTATTGAATATTATAGGTGTGTAAACTCAGCAAAATATTCTAAAAGAGTCCAGTAGCCCATAATATCATTGGGTCTTCTGTTTAACTTGACCAGATGTTTTTAAAAAACAAACACCAACTTTATGGCCCAAATATTTGCTTACAAAGCCATTTTGAGAAAACTAGGTTAGCACTTGACCTAGTAACTTAGTACACACAGCCTAAGACAAGAAAAAGTTTCTTCTTTTTTTTTTTTTTTTTTTTTTGTTTTGTTTTGTTTTGTTTTTTGAGACAGGGTCTCCCTATATAGTTCAGACTGGTCTTAAATTCACTATGTAGCCCAAATGGCCTTGGACTCATGGTGATCCTCCTGCCTCAGCCTCCAGGCACACACCACCATGCCTGGCCCAAAAAAAAAAAATTAAAGGCATAATTTTGCTTATGATGCTTAATATCATTTGATAAACATACATTTTCTACATAAGTGCCAAAGGTCCCTATTTTTAGCTTAGATGAGATTAACTTTCTTGCTGACACTTCTCCACAATGTTGTTTACGACAATATGACACTGTGACAAGTCATATCATTTCCATAAATCATGAATCTGTCTTCCTAAGGCTACTCACACTTTCCCCATGTGCATGCACAAACTCCTCCAAATCCAAGTAACACAACAGCACCAACAGTCCTAGCATGGACAGTGTCGCTAGTTACTGTGCTGTCCACACACAAATAACTCAGGTTCCTGCACTTCAAGCTCCTCATTTGGGAGGAGGAGAATCAGACTAGATGGGCTCTTAGGTCTCTTCAGACAGGTTTCACATTCCCACAACCATCCTTTTCCTTCCTCTAAGGACAATTTCATAAATTATGACCCCTGCAAATCAGGGTAAGTTCTAAAATCTAAGACTGTTGGCAACAGCATGGATAGAGCTGGGAGGTCACCATGTTGAGTGAAATAAACCAGACACAGAGAGACAAATACCTCATGGTCTCATCTGTATGCAAATTTTTAAAGAGCTGATGGGAGAACAATGGTTCTAAGGGCTGGAAAGAATAGGAGGTGCGAGAAAGGGCAGAAGTCTCTCCACAAGTACCAAGGTACTTAGTTTCATTCTCAGACAGGGGTATGACGTCTGGGCATGCTACTGCACTCCAGGGTGCTTTAGACAACAACAATGTCTTCTGAAATACTATATGGAAAGAGTTCAAATGGTCACACCATAAACAAAATGATAAATGGTGGAAGAAATAAGTATGTGCAGGCAGATTTAAGTCAAGCACTGTACACATGGGTCAAGATATCATATAGGACACCCTAAGAATTGGCAAGAGAAAAAAAGATGTTAAAAGAAAATGACCTAAGATGAAACATATCAGAGACTAAAATAGATTTATCTTACTGTTCAGATATCAAAACCTCAGTTTTTTTTAAAAGCTTGTTGCAATAAACAAACCTGCCCCACTTACCTCCAATTTGAAAAATTTACTATCACCATATGTCTTACTTTTCTCTCATTGCTGAGATGAAATACCTGGTGCCCAAAATTAAGGGAGGAAATGTTTATTTAGCTCACTATTGTAGAGGTTTCAGTCTGTAATCAGCTGGCTTCAAGGCAGGGTGGCACATGGCAGAGGGCAGCGGTTCATGGCAGCAGAAGACAGCAAAAGCAGCAAAAGCAAAAGAAGAGAAAAAGAAAACCTCTTCTCCGCCATTATATTGTATGCAGGCTACCCGCCCTAGGGCAGGTGTGTCACTCACATCCCCAATCCTAGCACTAGACAATGAACCAATCACAAACTCTACATCTAGCTGCATCAAAAAGCTCACTTCCCTTAACCACATGAGGCTTGGGGCAGGGAGAGGGGGTGTTCAGACACAAACAAACCATCACACCATGTATTTCACTAACCTTGGCATGTCAGAGAATCATTGCTTCCAGCCTTAGAGCTGAACATTTCCTATGAGTTAGGCATTGTGTTTGCTCTGAGCTTGTAAATGTAATCATAGATCCTGAGTTTTTCTCTAAAAATGTAGTTCTTACATTGCTCTCTGAGTCATAGGTTTTTATAAAACAGAAATTGCTCCACACTGACTTTTCTTTTCACCTACAGAAGTTATGGAAGGCCTTTTGCAAGATGGCTCCCCTTACTTGCCCCATCTCTGGTCTTCATCCACTCTCAGGATCTACATTCCCAGAAACCTTCCTATGCTACTGAAGATCAACCTCATCAAGTGGACCAAGAACTCAATTTCATTGTCTTCACAGGCGAGTCCATCTTCCCATAATACCTTTACTGTCTTGTTCCACATGCTTAGCTCTTATTAGATCTTCAACTACTGAGCAATGTGTTAACACTCTGAGGAGACTATCTTATTCCATTTTCTGCTGCTTGAACAGAATAGCTGAGACTAGGTAACTTGTAAAGAACAGTGGTTTATTTGGGCTCATAGTTTTAGAGGGTGATGAATCCCAAAGCGTGGCATCAGCATGAGCCTCATGAACAACAAAAAGTGGAAAGGCAGGCATGCATGTTGGAGGACACAAAGCACCAGGTAGCTTCACTTTATAGCAACTTGCTCTGATGCCTCCAATCCAGTACTGTAAGAAGTCAGGCTGGAGAGAAAAGCATTAACAATCTAATCCTGTCTGAAAGGCTCCCCCTGCCAATACCACACTGCCACTGCACTGGGATTTCCGCATGAGCTTTAGAAGAGTCAAACCACAGGGAAAGCTTAGTCCGAGTCCTAAAACCAGAAGGTCAGCTCCATATTTACATCGACAAGTATTCCATCAACTGCAGGCTGCTAACATACATCTACCCCTCTATACCACAAAAGCCTTTCCCTCTGCCAGTCCAGTGTCTAGCAGTATGTGCTCAAATGCATTTTCTTGAGAGAATAAACTTTAAATATGCAGCAGGAACACTTGACAGGTGAGATCGTGTACTCCTTGTTTGTGGCACACCAAATAGCACACGGTATTATCTGCAGAGTTAGGTATAGCTACTTTGTTAAGGATTCAGCAAATCAATCTCTTTGTTATGAAAGTCAGATAATACAGGGTAAATGGGAATGATATTTTAGCCCAGGAAATCTAATCTGTTCCCCCAAAACATACCTACTGCCTTTCACCAATTATTTTATTATCTGTCAATTATGTTGTAATCAATTATTACAGTGGGGTTTGCAAAAGAAGATTTGTTTTGTAATGAAAATGAAACATAATAGAAAATTTTAAAAATACAACTTCATAATTGGGCCGTCAGACTCAGCCAGCCTTGACTACACAATTGCAACTCAAAGATAATATGACTTGGCCCTATCTGAACACCTGCACAATGGCCTACACTAATATCCTGTTTTGCCAGCCTGCTACAAGGACCCTTTACCCAGGACAGGCTAGCTCTGTCAAGGTCACACTAAATCTCACCCACTTGCCCAGACCCTGACTTTCCCCAGACCTTGCTGACTCATGATAAATGACTGCCTCCAAATAAACCTGCCCTGGACACATCTGCCTGACAACATATGACTCAACATGTGTAGCCAATCATAGACTGACCCATTACTGACTCTGTACTTCCTGCTTACAAAATGTATATAAGCTGCTATTTTACTCTGTCCAGGGCTGGTGCTTTGGGAAGATCACCATCAGCCTGTTGGCAATATGAATAAAAGTTGCCTTCCAACTCCTTGGTGCAAAGTGTTTTCCATCCAATTCACTACAGTTTCTGCAACAATTGACTATAATTTCTTTTTAATGTGTGATATGTGGAAAAATAATTTTCTCTCAACAATAGGTATGAATTATAGATTCTTCTTTAGAAGGTGGAAAAATGCTTAGGTCTTCTCTTATAATTGTTCATTTCAGAATAAAATATTAGCATGACAGATACCACCATAAATGGTAAAGGGGGATTTTTAAATTTATGGTAATCTTAATGGTAGATAATTTGTTTCTACAAATATACTACCTTTCAATGCAGAGGTGTGAAGAATGTATTGGATTGATACATGTAACATGAATCCATTTATATAAAACACTGAACTCAAATGTTAGGGTTACAGCATGGAGCTTTATGACCTGAAACAATCTGCTCAAGCTCTTCTAGCTTCATGATTTATATATTCATATATTTTCTTTGACAGCTATTAAATGGTATTATGTGAATAGTAGAGTTTTTAAGGCTGAATTCTATTTGGAGTCTCATAGAAATGATTAACTTAGTAGTAGCAGAGTCTACTACTGCTGCTTTAAAGATTAATAAAACTTCTACCATGGCTCCCTAAGAGAGTAAACAAGATATATCATGTAAAGATACAGATTCCCTGTACTAAATGTGGTCATTATGTGTACCTGAAATGTACCAATAAATTAAAAGGTACAAAATGTTTTAAAAAGAAAATTCCATAACATCAGATAGCAATTATCCAATTTTAAAAGTACAAAAAAATATGAGATATTGTCTGTAGAGACAGCCAGATAGGTGTAAAACTAAAGATGGGCTAGATCCATGCTGGGGTCCTCCAGGAAAGGAGGAAAACAGGAGTGAGGAAGTACCCCAGGAAAGTAGAAACACAAAAGTATAAGAAACAAGAGACAAAACATAAGAAAAGTGAAACACTAGTCTAGGAGAGCCAAGCACTCAAGTAAGAATAACTCAAAAAAGAAAAGAAAATAGAAACTGAAGAAAATGCACCCCAGAAAGACTCCCAACACTTTTCCAGAACTGAGGTGCAAGTTGCTGCTCCCCCTTTTGGCTAAGATCAAGTGCAGAACTGAGGTGTGTGACTCTCCAAGGTTAAAAGGTTCAGCAAGCCCAGTCCAAATAAGGAAGAAATAAATTTTAATCAGATGAGTACATGGGTAATATTAGGAAGGTCAAAGTCCTAAAAGGATTATTATAGAAACAGTAGGCACTGCTCAAATACTACATGTTAGATATGCCTTCTCTTCCCTGCCTTCTTTATCATTTACTTTGGTGCTGAATTCTGGGACAGAATGAAAATGCACTGTCTCTTAACAGGAATAAGTTCAACACATCTATTATAAATATGTGGACAATCAGTAAGAGAGCAGATTTTAAATGTTCTCAACACACACATACACACACACACACACACACACACACACACACACACACAATGTGTATGTCACTTAGCTCAACTTGGCAATTCCACACTGTACTCATACCTCCAATCATCAAAATAATAAATGCTCATTATTTTTACTTGTCAATTAAAGAATATCAACCAAAAACTATACATTGATGGATATGAGGACAATCTGGCTGTGACATCTGTCACCCTGTTGATTGGCAGGGCTGATCTGGCTGGCTGGCAGGTTGTCCCTTTCCTTCCTCACCACCACATGTGTGTCCCTCCTGAAGCTGTGTGCTCGGTAGAAGAGGATGACCATCTCCAATAAAGGAGGCCTGTTCCTCAGTCAAGGGTATAGGAGTAGCTTTGCTTCCTGCTAGAATCTCTAAACAGGCTCTCAAAAAATATACATTGAGTTATAAAAAACATATGTAAAACAGAAACAAATTTTTTAAATAGAATGGAGTACCCTGAACACCAAGGAGCTTAAACACACTCACATCTGGAAAAGAGTGAAGCCGGTCAGTGCCCACAGCAATCTGTGGCACCTTCCAAGTCCACAAATATATAGGGTACCTTGGTCTCACTAAGAGTTACTGGCAACTTATCCTAAGGAAGTACTTCAAAAGAAAGAACATTATTTTTTGGCAATAATTACTGCAGAGTTATTTGTCATTTTAAAAAATGGTGAATAACCCAAAATTCAAATTATAAGCAAATTATGGCCACACGAATTTGATAGAACAATAGGTAAGCTATTTATGGGACCGTTATGAAATGTAACAGCATAAACAGATTTAAGATAACAATTAGGGACCATGAAGTTAGCTCAGTGGTTTAAGCACCTGCGTAGGCAAGCACAAGGACTCAGGTTTGATCCCTGGTACAGCATGGAATGCTGGCCCACCCCAGGCACGCCAAAGCAGCCACCAAAACTGGGCATGGTGGTACACACCTGTAATCTCAGCACT
The DNA here is from genome assembly GCF_000260255.1 of Octodon degus. NCBI lineage: Eukaryota > Metazoa > Chordata > Mammalia > Rodentia > Octodontidae > Octodon > Octodon degus. The sequence continues at coordinate 2,448,584 of NW_004524621.1, read as the reverse complement.
GATGAGGCTGAAACAGGAGGATCACTATGAGTATGATCTGTGTACTGAGGCCCTGTACTAAATACATAAAATTTAAAATAACAATAATAATATTAATAAAATTTTACACATAGGAATTTTACACATAGTAAGCCATGATGTGCCAATATGACAATATGTAACAAAAGTTATGATGGCTACAGGCACAACCGAGATCACCCTCTCCTGTGGGGAAAGAGGCTCTGTGGCTTCCTCACCACCACCAGCCCTGCTGGGCCGGGCCTCAGGCCCTCCATTCCGTCTGGCCCCTCTGCTGGCTCCTTCTGTTCCTCCACCCAGCTACAAGCTCGAGGCCTGCCCCATCCCTACCTGGTGTCCTTGACCTAACCCTCTCTCATGTCTGAGTTTCATCCAGTTCCCTGACTTGGACTCTGTCCACACGTGCTCCTCCAGCAGGACTCTGCTGAGACACAGGTGTTCGCTCCAGGTGTTGCTCTAGTGTAGCCTCCCTCTGTAAATTCCATCTTCCACAGGGCTGCCGCCCACAATGACTAGAACTCATTATTCACACTATCCCTTCACTCACATTCAGTTCACCAGCAAGCCTTCGCAATGCTTCCACCAAAATGAGTCCTAAAATTATCCACCTCCTTCAGGGTCTCTCCCCACCACCTCATCCAAGCTGCCAGGAGTTCAGCTGCATTACAATAGTTTTTCCACCCTTTGGAATCCATTTGTTCCACAATAGCCATTTCTTTTTTAAAGAAGTAAGGGTATGAGAATCCTCTTCCTAAAGCACTTACAATGTCCTCACTGTACAGAAGAAAGACTTCAGAGCCCGGTCACAGCCCAAAGGCTGCCTGCCTGCCTTGGTCCCCTGTCCCCTCCATCCTGCATCGAAGACCTCAGGACAGCTCTTACATAGGATGGAGCCTAGGGCCTCACACATGCTAAGCAAACAAATGTCCAGCCACTGAGCTCCAACCACAGCATGTATATTTGAGTATTATAAACTTTACTAAATCAAAAAGAAAAACAGGAAAAACATAATCTTAAAGTTTTCCGTTAAAAACCTGGCATTATCTATACACGAAAGAATTCTTAGAGTATATTAAAGTCATGTCACCAGGGCCGGCCAAATAGCTCAGTGGATTAAAGTGCCTGCAAGCAAGCGCAAGGGTCCAGGGTTTGATCCCTGGGCCTGCTGTGCCTACCTGCCCCCAGAGTATGCTAAGATGGCAATTGAGACTGGGTATGGTAGCATGCTCCTATAATCCCAGCTCTTGGGAGGCTGTAAACAGGCGGATCACTACGAGTTCAATTTAGTAGAGAGACCCTAAACACACTGTAGACCCTTCCCTAAAATATATTTTTTTAAATTAAAATTTAAAAAGTCATATCCAAAACAGAAATGACACAGAAAAAATCAACATGGTTCTGGTAGAAGGATGACATGCACATTCATGAAGTATTCCACACATGTCCAAAAAATCATGCTAACATAGGGATCATTGGGCATTAAGCCATGTTGCTTGGTCTTGGTTTATTGCAACCAGCATGGAGCATGTTCAGCTTACCTTTGACCCTGGAGGGGGAGCCAGACCAAGGAATGAATAAATGATATTCTCTTCTTTGGCAGAGAAGAAAGAGTCAAAATCCTGGAAGCAAAGAAAAAGAATGTTTATATGCACTGCATGCCTATAAGCCAGCATGTTTATCAGAACTGATTCTTTTAATTTACTGCTCATTAAGTTAGGAGCTAACACTGAAGACTGGCTCAGTTTGCCTTGTCAGAGATAACTAAATCCAGAAGTTAAGAAATCTAACCACACACTTTTTGTGTACTTCCATTGTGCAGTACAGAATCATGAGAACACAAACAGCAGCTCGTGCTCAGGAACTGCTGATAAATTGCAAATACTCAGTTAATGGTTTTGCCACAAGTTTTATGTCTTTAACTAGTAATTTGGCCCTCCAGATGTGGACCCACTCGGTCCTGAGACCACAGAGGGCAGGACGTCCCTACTGTCATCAGGCAGACTCATCTCAAGCCCTTCCACCACCGGGAACCCTGGAACTGTAGAGGACTCTAATCGTGGAGGACTTAGAGTCAGGCTTGCCCTTCAAAGTGGAAAAAACTACAGAGGAACTGAGATCCGGAAGCACGCTGGAATCTGCAGCCCACTCAGGCCCCAGGTCCACCTCCAGTACTGGGATTTTCAAAGCTGGGAAGAATTTTGGTTTGTGTAATTAAAATGCAAAAGTCCTGCCCGCAGGTCCTCTTAGTACTGTCCATCACTGTCCTCAGGGCCACAGTGTGACACTAGCAGTACTGCAAAAGGCTCACAGGAGAGGAGGTGGCTCTCCCAGCTCTAGCTAATGACAACCATGGAATATTTGCAGTTGTAAAGCACAGTGGTACTGCAGTTAGCCGTGGTCATTACACTGCTTGTGTCCAGTCACCAAACTCAACAGCTTAGAGCTAGATAAGGAGAACTTTGTGGTTGACCAGATGTGTGATGTTCATAAGCTGACACCACTGAATGAGGAGGAAGTAAGGGGGGCAGTTGAAAATTATAGTAGTGAAGAAGCGTCCATGAGAGTTGGTGGAAATACACAGCCAATAAAGTTTTGAACAAAATAAATACAGAAGCTGTGAGACTTCTTGGAGGACAAGGGAGCAAAGAGCTGTACAACAAAGTGTCTAATCCTGACACGCCCGCCAGCATAGCATTTGCTGAAGTTCTGAGATTCACGGAGCTGACGGGTCTCATGAAGCAGATAGGAACAAGGAATCCAGGGACCAAACAGGCATCTCCATGAGCGGATCTGAGAACACCACTGCATGTGTAGTGCAAAGCTGAAAGGAGCATGAGAGGAAGTGGTTGTTTTTTTGATGATTCTGAAGTGAAAGATATTGAAGAGGACTTTTTGAATTCTGTTTCTTTTTCTACATCTCCAACAGTACAATATATATATATATATATATATATATATATATATATATATATATATATATATATGGTTAAACAGGTCTGGCCAGCTTTGGTAAAGTTGATTACAACAGGCAATCTTTTAGTTTATCTCTTAAAGCTACTGGATATTATGGGTCTCTCTAGGTTTTTACATAATGGTGAGATTTGAAATACTTAAAAGTCATGTGAAAGCTGGGCATGCTGGCACACATCTGTAATCCCAGCTCTCGGGAGGCTGAGGTAGGTGGACCACTGCGAGTTCAAGACCAACATGGGCTACAAGGCCAGCCTGAACTGTCTCAAAAAGACAAAAACAGAACAGAACAAAACAAGCGTTAATTTTTAGAGTTTATTTTCCTTCACAGAGACAGGTGATGAGTTAGCTCCTGGGAACAAATTTATATAGGCTCTTAATTGAATCACCCAAAGTGGAAACATTTGTATCTTTTGGGTTTACACCCAGCTTTTGGGACTGCTTTTTAAAATAAAGCACAGGGATGGGGAGATGGCTCAGTAGAATAAGCACTTGCCTGGCAAGCAGAAGGGCCTGAGTTCAATCCCCAGTTCTGCCAAAAACAAATAAATAAATAAAAAATAATATAAAGCACAGGTATTGTATTCTCCATATTCTGGAGAAAGTATCAGCACAGTGTTTATACGTCTGTGCTTTTGCACCTAAGAAACATAATCTCACTCCATAGATTTAGCTTCATCACAGCCATGGAGCCGGATCTCTGGCAGGCACAAAACCTAGAATGTGGGTGCTCATGTCAAGGGTGCAATTCATGTCTTAAATTGCTTTCAAAAGTGTCCCAGAAAAGTCAGACTGTCACCTTTATCTTCACAAGAATATATATTTCTGAAGCAATTTCTGTGTGCTAGCACATCTTTAGGGGCATGGGCTAATTGTATCTCTTCATAGTCATATTCTGCACAATGTACATGTAATACATCAAACTCGAGGGAAGATATTGCCTAAAATTTGACTTCTTTTTTTTAGTATTAGTACCGAGCATGAAAAATGTTGGCTTCTTTCTTTCTCTTTCTTTCTTTCTTTCTTTCTTTCTTTCTTTCTTTCTTTCTTTCTTTGGCACAGGGTCTTGCTCTGCAGCTCAGACTCATAGTGATCCTCCTGTCACAGTCTTCCCAATGCTAGGATTATAGGTGTGCATCACCACGTCTGGTTTCGGTGGCCCATGTGGCGTGCCTGGTGTTCTGGGGCCTGCACAGCATGCTGTAACAGGGATGAACCTGGGTCCTCGTGCTTGCCAGGCAGGCACTTAGACCACCGAGCTATCTCCTGAGCCCAAATTTAATTTCTTTAAAAAACTGAGAGGTCAATAAAATTTAAACTGCTTCCCTGTGTAAAAATAAATAAATAAATAAATAAAGTTGTGATCATGGCTTCAGTGTAGCAGGGCAGCATGAACAGAGACAGACCTATAAACAGCATGTGAAAGGTTATGAGCGAGCCGGGATTACAGACACATAGGGAAAGGGTAGACTATTTAATAAATGTGGTAGAGAGGGCTGAGGTGTAGCTCAGGTAGAGCACTTGTCTCACAGGTACAATCCCTGGGTTCAATTCCCAGCACCACAAAAAATATACATTTAGATAGATACATAGATAGATGTAGCAATTAGTTATCCATATTTTTAATTAGAATTATATGTCTACCTCATGCCATTTGCAAAAAAAAAAGGTTAATTTTATTTAGCCCATGCTTAAAGTAAATATGAAGACAAAGTTAATAAAATTTTAGGTGGCAATATGGGGAATTCATTTTTTATTTCAGTTAAAAAAAAAAAGTAGAGAAAAGCCACAAACAGAGAGAAGATATCTATAACACATATAAGCAACACAAGAGGAGTAGATTCTGCACTGTACACAGAAGCTTTGGACGTCACAGAAAGCACATGCGCATAGAGCCCCACACCCACAGTAATTTACCACTCCACATCCACTAAAGTCCCCAAAATGTGAAAGCTGGACAACGCTAAATGTCACAAGGACAAGAAATGCTGAAAGGGCCGGGGAGATGGCTCAGTAGGATAAGCGCTTGACTGGCAAACGCAAGGATCTGAGTTCAATCCCTGGTTCCGCAAAAAAAAAAAAAAAAAAAAAAAAAAAAAAAAAAAAAAAAAAAAGAAATGCTGAAAACAGCCACTACGAGCAAGCATGCAACTGCCAGAAGCAGTTACAAATACACTTGCACCGTTTTCTAAACAAAACACACTGATATATTTGTGTGCTCCAGGAGCCCCACTGAGCACAACATCTGTATGTCAGCCAAAACCCAGAAAGCACACAGCTGGTTTTTCTAGAGCAGAGAGCAGGAGTAAACTATAAACACCACCAGATAACATCAGCATAGCTTTAAATATGGGCAAAAGAAGTCAAAGGATGCATACAGTAAGGGCCCACTTACATAAAATTCAAAAAATATACAAAACAAATTAATACATTGTTTAGGTACACATGGGGGCAGTAAAAGAAGGGGATGGAAAGCATGGAATTCATTTGGTGGCTGTGTCTGGCACTGACCGAGGGTCACCTGGTCACAGGAAAGTACACAGCAGGCTTCTCAGATTCTGGTAACGTCACATTTCTGTACCACATAATGTTATACGGTTGTTCTCTATATCATTCCCCTTGCATATTGCAAAATAGATTTTTAAGAATGTAAAGTAGAAGCCAGCTTTGGTGGTATAAGCCTCTAACCCTTATACTTGGGAGGCTAAGGCAAGAGGATGGAGAGTTCAAGGCTGCCTTGGACTGCACAGTAAGATTCAATCTCAAAAAGCAAGTAAGCCAGGTATGGTGGTGTACTGTAATCCTAGCACTTGGAAGGCTGGGGCAGAAGGAGCTCCATGATTTGAAGGCAAGCCTGGACTACATAGCAAGACCCTGTCTCACAGAACAAAGACAGGGAGAACAGTTTTGTTCAGTGACAGAAACATCCTGAGAAGCCCTCTCCTCATCCTAAATAGGTATGTTTTCTGTCTCCCTGACTTCCCTGCACACCCTGGACTGCTCACTTCTCTGCTGAATAAGTCACTCCTGGTTGTGCTCAGGCTTGGGAAAGTACCCAAACTTTACCTGGGCTAAGATGCATGGATTCCAACCTGTCATCAGCAGATGGGCCTGCCACATGCAGCAAGGCTTCCATCTGGTGTCCCCTTTCTGTCTCCAACTGTCTGCCATCCCCTTGGGATTATGTCTTCATCTGTCCTGCACAAGGCCCAGAAGCTGGAGCTGGCAGACATATGCTGATACTTAAGACCACACCTGACATCCAATCCCCACTGCTCTGGTGCTGACAAATAGGCCCTATGTGTCCTTGACGCTTCCTTCCCAAGCCGCCACCATCATCAGGAAGATGTAGTTGACTGGGAGCCTAAGGAGCAAGTGAGAAGATTTACATAGTAGTTCTCCCTACAGTCTACAACCTGGGCATGTGAAAGAACACTTTGACTCACTCTCCGGACGTGAGCCATTTTCACCCTCACATACCCTTCAGAACTTTTGAGTCTCTTACAATGTGAGTCTACAATACCAATGACCATTTTCATCTGCTCTCTGGAAACAAAGTTCTCTGCTTCCTTAATGTATTTTTGAGTATCCACAGACTGCAGAAAAGCAAATTTTGTATACAGCATATTGTTGGATTTTGTTTCCTAATCCACTGTGCCAGTCTATTTCTCTTAATTGGTGAATTGAGTCCGTTTACATTGATGGTTAGAATTGAGATGTATTGACTTACGTTGTTATTTACCTGTTGTCGTTTACTCCTTTTTCTCCTGTGTTTAATTGCTTGCCCTATTTAGTTGGTTGCTTCCGATCTCATTTGTGAAGTTCTGATCATTTTGGTCCCTCTCCAGAACATCTTTCAGTAGCCTGTGTAAGGTTGGCTTTGTCATCGTGAAATTCTTTAGCTGTTCTTTGCCATGAAAGTATTTCACTTCTCCATCAAACTTGAAAGAGAGTTTTACAGGGTATAGTAGTCTGGGCTGGAATTTGTTTTCATAGAGAACCTGAAGTACTCTGCTCCATGCTCTTCTTGCCTGCATGGTTTGTGAAGAGAAGTCGTCTGTAATTCTGATGGGTTTTCCTTTGAATGTGATCTGCTTCTTTTCTCTAGCGGCTTTCAGTAGATTATTCTCTGTGTGTGTGTGTGTGTGTGTGTGTGTGTGTGTGTGTGGCCAGCTCAGCCCACCAGGGGGTGGGGCTGGCTGGCATGTGGTGCTGGGGGATTGAACCTCAGTCCCTGTGCTTTGCTTAGCTTGTTCTAAGTAGGTGCTTTAGACCACTGAGCCATCTCACCAGCCCCAGTAGATTATTCTTGTGCTGAATTTCTGGGATCTTGACTATTATATGTCTCGATGTGTTTTTCATTGGGTTGAGGTTACTTGGCGTTCTGTATGCTTCAGTTACCTGAATGTCAGATTGTTTCCTCATATTTGGGAAGTTTTCTTTTTCTTTTTTTTTTTTTGTTCATTCCATACTTTTATTACTTAATATACCCATACTTTTATACATCCAATGCCTTAAATTTCTGAAGAGCTAATTTTAAGGAAATAAAGTCCTTCCTTAAAACAAGACAGAGTAAAGATTCAAACAGCACTGACCTTTGACCTCATACTTTGAAGACTCAAGATTTATAAAAGCACTGCTTTCTAGGCATATAGAAAGATGGCCATTTGAAAATAAATGACTTAAGAATAGATCATCAATCAGTCTCGTGTTCTCTCATTGAATATGTAGATACAGAAGCCATAAAAAGTTAGAAAAAAATATTCCAAAGAATAATTCTTCTTTAAAAAACAAAAGACTTGCCGCTTGGTTATTCAGGCACAGACATTAACAAAAGAACTAACACCCATGGAAAACATAATATATTCAAATGCATTTTCAGGAAGATTCCAAGATTTGACACAGGCACAAGGAAAAACAAAGACAAGTATAAACAAGGTCAATTATAGACTGACCTCTATTTGAAATGTGCATAAAAATATAGTTCAGTTACACTTCTTAAAAATAATGATTGAGATAAATTTTTTAATTCAGGTCTTCTCAATCATTTGGAAATACCTTTGAGTTGAATTCATACATTAAGGCAAATAATGATCTGAAGTATTCATTTAATCAACTGTTTAATTTGAATTGTTATTTCGGGGAGAAAGTTGGTTAAAAAAATTATTGCTACAAAGGAAAACATACACAAAAAAGTCTTTAGGCTATCTTAACACAAATTACTAATCAATGTCCAAAATGGTTAAAAAAAAAAAAAAAAAAAAATACAGAGAACAAAATACTTGCCCAATTTATCTTTTCTAGGGTAAATATTCCAAACTCAATGCATACTTGAAAATTCACTCAAGAGCAGCATCTAAGTTCAAATGATTAGTATAGATATACTAACAATATACATCTATTATCCTTAACACCAATAAGGTAATAAAAATTAAGCTTAAAAATTATACAAACAATTTATTGGATCTTCTAAGTTTGGTAGCTATAAAAACTAAACTAAAATTAGTATTACCTCCATTTTATTAAACAAATGCCAAACATTTAGAAATTATATAAAACAATTTCAGTGTGTGGAATGCATGCAACATGGGTGTTAATTCATTAATTTAAGCTATTAAAACTCTTACCCCCTTTCATAATAGGACAGAAATTTAAAGCTCCTTCTCAGTCTAATATATTAATTTTCTTCAGGGTGCTCACTAGGAAAGTCAGCAGGCTCTTCCTTTGCCACTTCCTCCTCCCTTTCTCCCTCAGTGCCCATGACACCCCCCTCTGCTCCCTCTTCCCCCACTGGCTCTCCTCCCTCTTCTTCCCCCTCCACTCCTCCACCTTCTCCCACTTCCTCTACTTCCTCTACTTCCTCCATTTCCTCTGCTTCCTCTGCTTCTCCCCCTTCCTCTACTTCTTCCTCCTCTTCATCTTCCTCCTCTTCAATAGGCTCATCAATCTTTTCTTCATCCTCTTCATCACCTTCTATTTGCTGGTCCTGAGAATGATCTTGATTTTCTAAGGGGTTCTCACCCTTAACAAAATGTTCGTACCGAGCCTTTACTATTGGCTTATTTAAAATGCTTGTAGCAGTCAAGACACTCTCTCTTTTTATTTGTTCCTTATAAGCCTGCTCCCCTCCGATATGATCAGGAGATTTTAAGTGCTGTTGAACTGAACTATGTAAAGCTGGGATATACACACTGCAAGTGCTGCAATGGACAGTCTCTACTTTCATCATGTGATCATCAGCAGTAACACCTTCCATAACATCTTTTTCAATTACTTTGATTTCTGTTTGATTATTTGTCTGTTGCTTACGAATGGATGTTTTCTTGAATTTATTCACCATACATTCATGCAAGAATTCCATAACTACTTTATCAAATTTGGTTTGTTTCTGAATATAATCTAATGTTTCCTGGTGTGAAGAACTTTCCAGATGCAGTTCAATATCTTTTTCTTCAAACGTTCGGAATTTACAAAATGAATATGTGAATGCCATTCTTTATTCATCTCCGTATTTCTCACTGCTTTTTTCTCTTCGGCGCCTTTGTTTTTCTCGCCAAGCCTCAATTCATCGCTTTTCTTCTTCTTCATTTTTTGGATCAGATTTTGTAGGTGATTTGCTGAGGCTCATCTTCTCCATAGGTTTTGCTAGCTTAGGTTTCTTGATAAAGGTTCCACCAGGCTTATTAAATGGCTGCATCATTTTTCTCTTTATTCTTCTTGCAACAGCAACAGTCACATTGGTGGGTTTGTTTTGATAGTCAACAACAATGCCAGGTCTATGAATGCTTCCAAAATCACCCATATGTCCTCAGCCTCAGCCTCGGCCTGTTGATGGTCCTCCAAAAGCATCATAGTTTCTGCTTCCAAACGTACTTTCAGGATAAGCAGGCGTTCCTCTCCCCCGAGAGCCTACAGGTGCAGGCTTCATTTGGGGTGAAGAAAAACTGTTGTAGGAAGAGTAATTCTCTCTTCCTCTGTCCTCCATAAACCCAGGCCTCAATTTTGAACGGGAGTAAGGTGCTTCCCAGCTAGACCCGCCCTGGTTTCTACCTCCGAAAGAGCCAAGGCTATTCCGGTAGGAGCTCTCAAATCGACCACCATAACTACCCCAAAGCGGCTTTGTTCGGGTTCATTAAAACCATAGCCAGATCTGTACAGATCTCGCCCACCCAGAGAAGACCTGGAGTCGTAAGACTCATAAGGTCCAAACCTGCTACCCCCACCACCACCACTGTGATTGTCCATGCCATATGACTGGTTTAGGTAGGAATCCATGGATGTTTGACCCCCATAGGATCCATGGCCATAGTCACAATCCATCCCTCCATAGGATCCAGGGCCATAATCACGATCCATTCCATTAAAGCCCTGATAACAATTCCTGCAAGCAGAGTGAGTATAATCGTCCTTAAAGTCCATGGAGGACGCTCGGGACTGAGGGTCGCGGCGGGGCTGGGCTGAGTCGTAGCTACAGAAAAGCACCCGAGATTCGCGGTCCATGCCAGCAGTCTGAGCAACCGAGTGCTGCGCCGCGGGCAGAGAACCTTGGGAAGTTTTCTGCTATTACTTCTGCCCATATTTTTTTAATGTCATTTGTGTTCACTCCTTCTTTCTCATTGATGCCTATTAGTCTCACATTATTCATCTTTGCATCATCTTGCAGGTGATGGATTATTCTTTCCTGCATCCTTATTGTTTTTAAGAGATCCTTTCTTACCTTTTCACTAGCTGCACCAGCATCTTCAAGATCTAAAACTCTTGAAAAATACCTGTTCCATGTTATGCCTAAGATGCTTGATATTCAAACAGATAGTGAGGTTAAGCTTAACAGCCTAGGTTGTACTGTAATAACAATAAGCTTGTCTTCTGGATGGTTAACAACCTAATTTGCAGACCAAAATTAGAGAAAAAAGAGGGCTGCAAGGAAAGTCAACATTTTGGCCCTAGCCTTCCAAGGTCAATTAAGACTCAGGACATGTGAGAACTTGTACTGTAACGGCATGTAACTCGGTAGTGTCCCAAATTTTCTGATCAAGGAGATGATGGGACCAAAGAGGAAAGTGATTGATGATGTAGAGTGTCCCTAAGGACAGTCACATGGAGAGAAAATATTTCTCAGGCTTTCACAGAGAGCACATTGGCCAAGCAATGGCCATGACTCATCCACATGGCTGACCCTGACAAAGGTTCTACAATCTGAGGTACAGGATCTCAGGATAAATCCTAAGCGGATTCCACTGACCTCATCAGACCCAAAAGCTACAACTCTTGTTGCATAGATCCTGCTTTACCTTGGTCTTAACCATCCAGCAGAAAAGTATAAAAACGAAGTATAAGAAGTAAAGCCATGGTGTTATGTTGAGCTGTAGGAGACTAAGGTCAACAATTTCTGACATTGCCAGTGAAGTGGAAGACCCAATACTATTATGGACTACTGAACTCTTTTTAGAATATTTTGCTGAGAGGCCAGGGAAATGGCTCACTAGGATAAGAGCTTGACTGGCAAACGCAAGGATCTGAGTTCAATCCCCGGTTCCGAAAAAAAAAAAAAAAAAAAATCTAAAACTCTGTCTTCACATTCACTTAAACGGTTTTGCAAGTTTGTGATTGAGATTTTAATTTCCTCTATATCTCTTTGACTCTGCTTCATGCGATCTATTTCTTTCCTGTATTGCTCATTCAGGGAATCCGTCATTTTTCTAATCTCCTCTATTTTTTTTTATCAATTTCTTCTTTAGAAGTAGTTAGAAATTCTTTTACTGCAGTGTTTTTTTCCAGATTGGGTTTTCTCCCTATGTTTCTGTAGTTGCCTCTTTACTTCAGATGCTATGAGTTCTGAGAATTCTTTTTTTATTTCAGAAAAGAATTGCGCTCTGATTTCCTCTATATCTTTCTGCTGTTGCTTATTTACTATCGACGCTATTAATTCATGCATTTGAGCTGAGCTGGTGTCCTCCGCACTTGTTCTGGGTGGGCACTGGGTTTCATCCATATGTTTCTGCATTTAATTCTTTAGTGCAGATGTTATTAATTCAGGGATTTCTTTTTTTTATTTCCAATCTGAAGTCCTCTATATCTTTCTGCAGCTATTTCTTTATTTCAGAAGCCGTTGATTCATTGCTTTCAGCTGTGTGATTTCCAATTTGTTCTGTGTTAGTGTCCTCTGCACTTGTTATGGGTGGGCTTGGGGTCCGAGGTTGCATTTTGTTCCTTCTCATCATTTTGTGTAGCACTGTCTTCTGACCTTTGTTGTAGATCTTTGTTGTAGTTATAACCTTCGCACGTACTGAAGTTCAGGTGCAGATCTACAAAGTTTGGACTTATCCAGCTGTGCCTGGCTTGGGTCTGGCTGCTGTGCTCAGCTCCTTCCCACTGCTGCCCTTGAGGGTGAACCTGTTGTGCCCCTGTGGCAAGATGTTCTGCTCCTGGACTAGCTGGGTGGATCTACCCTGGGTGGATCTACCCTGTATGCCAGGCCTGAGCTGTGCCTGGAGGGGGCAAGGTGGAGTAGGGGGAAGAGGAAGCTCTCCCTCACACTCACTGGGTCTGGGCTAGGACTGGGTCTAGAGGTTCCCGGAACGCGACAGAAATTCCTACTCGGCAGGCGGGGTGAGGGAGGTGCTGCGGAGTGGTGGGGGGCCTCCCAAGGGGGTGGGAGAGGGTCTGGCCCACACTGCGCCTGGGCTGGGACTGGTCCTGCCAGCACAGGGTAGCAGGAAGCTCTCCCACACACTCACGGGACCTGGAATAGGACTGGGTCTGACCTGGGCTAGAACTGGGTCTCAGAAAAGCAAATTTAACAAAGCTTTTCAAAAAATAAACCACTGCGTTAGCTCTCCATCACTATAACAAAATACTTCAGACAATAAACTTATGAAAGAAAAAGTTTACATTAGCTCTAGCTCACACTTTTAGAGGTTTCCTCCAGTCCATGATTGATTGGTCCCATTACCTTGGGCTTCTGACAAGGCAATACATCATGACAAGAGGATCTAGCACAGCACAAACACACACCTCATGGCCAGGGAGCAAGAGAGAGAAGTCAGGGACTAAGGTTCTACTATACTCTTTTTTTTTTTTTTTTTTTTTTTTTCGGAACTGGGGATTGAACTCAGGCACTTGCGCTTGCCAGGGAAGCGCTTATTCCACTGAACCATCTCCCTAGCTCTACTACACTCTTTTTTTAAAATTTATTTTTATTTATTACATTTATTTATTGTGTGTGTGTGTGGCCAGCTCAGCCCACCAGGGGGCGGGGCTGGTTGGCATGTGGTGCTGGGGATCGAACCGTGGTCCCTGTGCTTTGCCAAGTTTGTTTCAAGTAGGTGCTTTAGACCACTGAGCCATCTCTCCAGCCCTCTACTATACTCTTGAGGCTATGCCCCCAAGGACCCAAAGCGCTCCCGCTAGGTCTCACTTCTTAAAAGTCCCACCCTCTCCCAATGCACCAAGCTCAGGCCAAGCCTTAACTCTACAGACCTGCGGTGGGCAATCTGGGTCTAAACCATCACAGCTACTGATAGCTCTCTGAAGATAGAGCTGCAAAGGATTTAAAATAGTTAAAGTCTACAGCTATACCACCCTGAATGCTCATGATCTCATCTAAAATAGTTAAACATAAAATAAGGTGCAAGTCAATCCCTGGCGTGCCACACTGAGACAGGACTGAGACTGTGTGTGGTGGCGCGAGCCTGTAATCCCAGTGCTTGGGAGGCTGAAAACAGGAATATCACTCCAAGTCCGATCTGGGTAGTGAGACCCTGTAAATCATGTACTAAATACATTTTTTTAAAATAATAGGGTGCAACCTACAAGCCGGCGCAAGGGTGCGCTGAGATGACAATTGAGACTGGGTGTGGTGTCAAGTGCCTGTAATCCCAGCTCTTGGGAAGCTGTAAACAGGCAGATCACTATGAGTTCGATCTAGTAGTGAGACCCTGAACACCCTGTAGACCCTTACCTAAAAATACAAAAGTAAATAAATAAATAAAAATTTTAAAAAGAGTGAAAAAAAATAGGGTGCAAGCTCAATGGATCCATATTTATAATAGGAAAATACATAAGGGGACTGGGGATATAGCTCAGTGGTATAGCAAGGTAGAACAAGCATAAGGTCCCAAGTTCAATTCCCAACACAGAAGAAAGGAAAGGAAAATACATACAGTAAAAATAAGTATTGGGGGGAAATTTTCTCTCTCCTCCATGATCAAAATGAAAAGAAAAGCCAGGCAGGACGATGTACACTTGTAATCCCAGCACTTGGGAGACTGAGGCAAGAGGATCATTACAAGCTCAAGACCAGCCTGGGCTACAAAGACAAAAAAAAATAGTGCTGGATAATGGAAACATGGGATAAAAGATGTCTATCGAGTTTTATTTTTATAGCAGAAAATAATTGCAATGCCTTTCCTTTAGGCGTAACACAAGAGCAAAGCCAAGGGCCTCAATATGCTCCTACTGTAGCTGGCTTAGATTCATATTTTTTTTATAGTCTAAATTAGAAGGATGCTTCAAATAAGCAAAAGTAGAAGTGGAATCCTATCTTCATTGGAAATATATTAGAAGAAAACATGAAATTATTATTTTGATAATACTTTAATGTAGAAAGCTTTCTAAACAAGTTTCAGAGTCCAGGGACCATCAAGAGAAAAAAAATAATATATTTAGGGGGCATGGCCCTAGCTCAGGCCTTTAAGTGGCTGCTTCCACAAAGCTCTCAGCCTCAGGTTGCTGGAGTTCGAACCTCACAACTCTCCCGCTGGCCAAAAGTGCCTTGAAGCCATTCGAGGAACAACAACAAAAATAATAATAATAATAATAATATATTTATATGCACAAAAAGTTCCAAGGTTCTATATTACCATGAAATATTCTCTGAAAAAGTCAAAAGGCACCTAAGAAAGGCTGGGAAAAATATCTGTATCTATGGTAGATGGGCCACTTCTTTTGATATCCAAAGACTCTTAAAACCAATAGATATTGCCTACAGCCCTATAGAAAATGGCAAAGAATATGTATAAGCAAGTCATAGAAAAATAACACTGCTGCTGTCATATAAACAGAACTTGAAAAGATCTCCAATCTCCAACTTCACCCATAAGGAAAGAAATCCAGTCAAGACGGTGAGAATTCATTTTTCATTTATCAGGTGGCAAAGGCCCAAATGTTTTCTATGCATAGGGTTATCAGTGCCACCAGGAAATGGCCACCCCAAACTCAGTGGATGGAAATACAGGCTGGTGCAGCCACAATAGAAGGCCACCTGCCAGTAGGTACCCGATGTGTGATGCGTACAATGTACTTTAATTCCACACATCTACTGGGAATTTATTATATATTCATGCTCCGTAGAAAGACCTGCCTTATAAAGGAGCCTCCTGCACCTTACCTCAAGTCATATGCGAAGATAACTGGTGCAGAACAGTGAAAGACAGAGTATTAAGCCAGGCGCAGAGCGCTGAGCAAGGGCCCTGCATGCTGATCCGGGTGGCAGCTGCACAGCCAGCCTGGCTTAGGTGTCGGTCAGAAACAGGAAGGGAGTCGTCCCCCTTCAGGCCCTTCAATGTTAAGTTTCCGATGTGAGAATGTATTAATTTTTCAGTTGACAGAAATTGTTTCTGAAAAAATAAAACCAAAGTTCCTCACTACCATTATCACACCCCCCAAAAAAAAACCCTACTAGCCCTTTCCTCATCTAAGGGGAGGCCTCCCTATTAGAAATGTAACAGGTGGGGGAGGTATAGGTAGGCTAGGCACGGCCGTGGGAAGGCAGGGCTAGGCTAAAACCACAAAGGAGTGCAACTAGACCGAATGTTCCCCTAAATACAGAAAGACTGCTTGAAAACAGTCCAACACCCACCCAACTAGCTAAGCACCTAAGCAGTAGAACTCAGCCATCTCAACTCATACGGCCCCATACTGTAAATCCGTGCAGTGCCCTGCGTATGAATGTGCAGCAGAACTTCAGAAAGGGACCGCATTTGGAAGTGAGGTATTTTTAGGTGTAATCTGCTAAAGGCCACATGGGCCACAATGGCTTGGGGTGAATCCTATTCCAGCAACTACTGTCCTTACAGGAAGGTGCACAGAGACCCATGTGGGGTATGGAGTGATGCTCTTATAATTCCCAAAGTGAAACAGACTCTCCCTCAAAGCTCTCTGGAATCTCTGGAAGGAATCAATGTTGTTAGCTTCATGGGCTGTATAATCTGGATTTTTAACTACTCAGCTCTGCTGTGCAATGAAATGAGCTCCAGGCAATGAGTAAACAATCCCTGCAGATGTGTTCCAAAAGCACTTTACTTACTAAACCTGACAGGGGCAGGATTGGCCCTCACGTGCTTGATGACATGTGCTTTAGATGAAAAGCACCTGTCACTGGATTAGGATTCACCCTAAACCAATGTGGCCTTTAGCAGATTATTTAAAAATATTGTTTTCTTTGTTTGTTTGTTTGTTTTGTTTTGTGGGGGGGTTGTTTGTTTGTTTGTTTGTTTGCAGAACCGGGGATATGAACTCAGGCCCTTGCACTTGCCAGGAAAGCGCTTATTCCACTGAGCCATCTCCCCGGCCCCAAAAATATTGTTTAAAAATATCCTACCTTCATATTCAATCCCTTTCTGAAGTTTTAAGTAGACATGGGGAGGTGGGGGACTGCATGGATTTATAGGATGGGGCCATATGAACTTAGATGGCTGAGTTCTCTTCTTCAGGTGCTTTAGATAAAAAGAAAACCCATGCCAAAGAACAAGCGGTTCTGGGCAGCAAGAAGATAATTACAGCTGGGGTTAGACTCTCAGTCCAGTCCTGGCACCTAGCAATGGCATGCACCAAACTGTCCCTTCTCATTGACAGAGATCTTATTCCCCCATCTGAGAAATGATCCCAAGGACAACTTCCAGTATCCCTATTCTAAAGTTCTTTGACTTGTTGATATTTTTCCAGGGGTGCTAGGACTTGAGCCCAAGGCCTCACTCACGCTAGGCAAATGTTCTACCACTGAGCTCCCTTTTAGCTCCCTAAGTGTTTCTTTTCAATAACCCAATTTCCTAAATACAATCTGTAATCTCTGAGGAAGTGGTGATCTTGTGCTCTAATGAACTGTTAAATGTGTAAAACAAAATTGCTGCTAAAATCAAAATATCGGGGCTGGTGAGATGGCTCAGTGGTCTAAAGCACCTACTTAGAACAAGCTTAGCAAAGCACAGGGACCGCAGTTCAATCCCCCAGCACCACATGCCAGCCAGCCCCGCCCCCTGGTGGGCTGAGCTGGCCACACACACACACACACACACACACACACACACAAATAAATAATAAAAAATAAATAAATAAAAATAAAATCAAAATATCCCAGAACAGTTTTTAGTAATTAGATTAATTCACACAGCTTCATCTTAGATCTAGAGTATCTGCCCTTCTGTAGATGGACCTTGATCAAAGTGAGAACTGACCACGTGTTCATGTGGAGGCTGGAATCTGCCCACGACAAAGCTGAGCAGAAGTTCTTCCCAAGGGTGTGTTTCACTTGAATAAAAGACTTGATTCTTCAAAATAAGGCAAAGAAAAAGTCAAAAACGAAAAACAAACCTAAAACATACAACCAAAACAACTTCTGCATCATTGTGTTATTGTTTTCACCACTTCCTAAATCTTAAGCATTGATTATTGACTATGGACTCATCCTCCAGCTACTGGATGGTAGAAATGCACCGTGAGCAGACGGAGGGGACCGACCCCACCTGCGATCTCAACACTGACCTGCTTGCAACAATTCCTGATTCGCATGTACACACAGAGGGGTTTTCCACCCGGGCAAATGCTCACCCCACAGTACTGCTCTTCGTTGAAGATCTGGGGAGGCAGAGGGATCCCATTCTGAGGCTTTTTCTCTCCAGGAACGTTCTCTCTCATCCACCGTCGATTGTCTTCATCTCCAGCTATGTCGAGTTCCTTAAAGTCGATTTTGTTAGCTTCTAAAAAGCCCACCACTTCCTGCTGTTTCTTCCTAATCTGGTCAGGAGCAGAAAATAAATAAATAAATAAATAACCACAAAGATGTTTTGGATGATAAAAAAAGTATTTTTTCTGACACATAAATTAAATCCTGGTCTGGGGAGATAGCTCAGTAGAATAAGTGCCTGCCTGGCAAGCACAAGAACCCAAGCTCAATCCCCAGTACCGGAAAAAAAAAAAAAAAATCCTTTCTCTAGCTTTACCATGCAATGCAAGTAATTCTGTATTCAGTAAATAATAAAATAAATAATAAAATCACACTTCATTATAAGTGACACAGTTTAAATGACAGACTTTTAAATTCTAAGATTTTTAACATCTTTTTTTCTTCTTAGGGTTTCACTATGCAGTTCAGTCTGTACTTCAACACTTTATAGCCCAGGGTGACATCAAAGTCACAGTAATCCTCCTACCTCAGCCTCCCGAGGGCTGGAATCACAGGCGTGTGCCACCATACCCAGCCAGATTTTTAACGTTATCAATGTTTAAAGCATTGTATAATCAAACTAATTAAAATAGAGGTGCTTTCATTGTATTTTATTTGCAGTATTTAAAAGACATAATTACAAGCTTTCTTGACTAAAAAAAAAGTAAATAAGAATCAGTTAGCGGGGCTGGTGAGATGGCTCAGTGGTCTAAAGCACCTACTTAGAACAAGCTAAGCAAAGCACAGGGACCACGGTTCAATCCCCCAGCACCACATGCCAGCCAGCCCCGCCCCCTGGTGGGCTGAGCTGGCCACACACAT
>NW_004524621.1:2428461-2429733 GCF_000260255.1 Octodon degus | reverse complement strand
AAAGAATCAGTTAGCAAGAGACCTGATAGGGGAAAAAGACTAAAAGAGAATTCACTACAAAATCCAAACACCAAGCACACCCATGCTAGAATGCATTTCCTTCAAAGTTATGAAAGCAGCGGGCAGGCAACGTGGAACTGAAGGGAGCTTGAGAAATAGCACAGGGGCCTGAAGACATGGGCCCAGAGGCCGGAGGGCACTGGCAGAGGAGAGGAGAGGAGGCCAAGAGTGAGCTGCCTGTGCCCCTCTGGCTCCCACCAACACCTCTGTTTCCTGACCTGACAGGAGTTGACAGGAAGCCCTGTGTCCCCACCGCAAGCAGTGACTGTAGCCACTGACTATGGGCTCCTATTACAGTGGCCCTCTTCAAAGTTTGCAGCAACTTCCCTCCGGGGCCACAATCACTTTCTTGCTCCTAAGAATTCACTCTAGAAGTATGGTGTCAACTGCACCCTGCCCCCAGCACTGGGAACCAAACTCAGGGCCTTCACATGGAGCTACACCCCCGCCCTTATTTATTTTTTCAACCAGGTCTCTCAAATCACCCAGGCTGAGCATGAAACTGAAAACCCCCTGCCTCGCCTGCCAGAGTGCTGGGACTGGAGGGCTCCTGGTTCCAGCTTTTCTCTCAAAAACATTGGTAAACAAATTGTAGCGGACTCTGTGGCTTCTGTTTTTTAAAGTCCCCCCAGAGAGGCCCTTTCTCTGCCCCCACCACACACACACAGCCTGGGAAGGCCTCTCTCTCTCTCTGGTAGGGAGGAGGGAGGGGTGTCACAACACCCTAAGGTGCTCCCCAGGACTCACTCCCTCTTCTCACCTGAAGTTCTACCTCGCAGCCCTGAAGGGCCTGGGAACACCTAGGGTCTGTGTCTTCACTGGAGCCCTAGGACTCCAGGACACCTCTGTTTTCCTACCCTGTCGCACTTACGCGTAAGTTTTTTCCTGTCCTGAAGTCACCTTGTCACCACTCGAGTCAGAGCAATCAGACAAGGGTGCCTGAGTGCCACGTGCTTGGCACGTCCTGTTTATTGTCTGGTACAGTTAGGAGCCTTTCCAACTGAGGTCACCGACTGCAGTGAAAAGCATGCTGGCTCTGATTGCAGGCAACCTGTGTTTCCCTCCCAGCTCAGAAAGTTGCTGCCCACCAGGCAAGGTGGTGCACAACTCCTGTCAAATGTGAGGCCAGCCTGGGCTGCACAGTGAGACTCCGGCTCAAAAAATCCAAGAGTGAGGAAGGGAGAGAGGGAAGGAGGGAGGGAGAGAGGGAGG
>NW_004524621.1:2425355-2428361 GCF_000260255.1 Octodon degus | reverse complement strand
AGGAAGGAAGGAAGGAAGGAAGGGAGGAAAGCAGGAGGAGGGGAGGGGGAAGCGGAGGGGGAGGGGAGGGGGAAGGAAGGAAGGAAGTGGGGAGGGAGGGAGGGGAGAAAGGAGGGAGGGAGGGGGGAGGGGTAAGAAGGGGAAGAGCTTGTGCCAGGGCTCTGGTCTTCAGTTTCCTTCTCTGCAAAATGGACCTCCTCACCCTTCCACATGTGTGTTGCTGAGCACCGAGTGCACAGATGTGCAGAGGAGCGTTGTGTGGCACAGTGTGAGACCCTCCCAGTCAGGCACCAGCACCTCGCTCTTTCATGGTCACACTGTCCAGGCCCAGCTGGTGTCTGGATCACTACTTTAAAGTAACAACCCCAGGGCAGCTGTGCTAATGAACACCTATAATCCCAGAACTCAGAAGCTGAGGCAGGAGAGTCACAAGTTTGAACACAGCCTGGGCAATTTAGCAAGATCCTGCCTCAAAAAAGAGGTGGGGATGTATCTCAGTGTGAAGGTCCTGAGTTCAATCCCATGGACTGAAAATACAAATATTTTTAAATAAAATAAAATAACCCTGGGGGCCAGGGAGATGGCTTAGTGGGATAAGCACTTCCCTGGCAAGCACAAGAGCCTGAGTTCAACCCCCAGTTCCCCAAAAAATTAATTAATTAATTAATTAAAATAATCCTGCTGTTTCAATGAGTGAATTTGTCAAGATTTGCATCTAGATCGATCCACTTTAGAAGTCATGCAAGGCATGGTGGCACATGTCTGTAATCTCAGCACTTGGGAGGCAGGAAGATTGCCATGAATTTGATGTCAGCCTGAGCTACATAGTGAGTTCAAGGCTAGCCTGCAGTACATAGTAAGGTTCTAGCTGGAAAACAAAAAATCATGTTTTTCTCTTCATTGCAGGATCTTGGAGAAGCCAAGTTTATTACGGTCCTCTACCTAACCATCGAGACAGACAAAGAACTGAGACACCCAGGTGCCCCGCAGAAGTCTTATCTCCCCTTAGGATGGTGGCTCCACAGCTCTCCTCCCTCTCTCTGTCCGTCTCTCTGTGGCACTAGCTTCCTGGATTGTAGGAGAAGGCAGTCACTTTCTCCTGTTCACAGGGCACCCCAACCCAAATCCAGGGCTGGGGAGGTGGCTCAGTGGAATAAGCGCTTGCCTGGCAAGCGCAAGGGCCTGAGTTCAACCTCTGGTTCCACAAAAAAGTTTTTTTAAAAAGTCCCTCTGGTAAAATGTGCCTCAGTTTTTAAAAGCCAAATGTTAAAACAGAGCTCTAATACACCACCAAGCGTATCATCAACTGCTCTCGGGGATGACAGTTTATGGCTGCTTGTTCATCTGTTTCATTCAGCCATACTGAGTTCAAGACTGGCCTAAACTATACACTGCAACCTTGTCTCAAAGAAAAACAAACAGCTAAACATGGTGGTGCACACCTGTAATCCCAGCCCTCAGGACGCTGAGTCAGGAGGATCACTGCCAGTTCAAGGCCAGCCTGGGCTACATAGTGAGACCCTGTCTCAAAATAAATAAATAAATAAATAAATAAATAAATAATAAAGAAGTGACAAGGGCTTTGCCAGCTACCCACCACACAAGCAGCATGATCAGTGAGATTCTTCTGCTCAGGTTTTGGGGGGAAATCCCCATTCCACCAAAGCCATCAGCATAGATACTGGGGTACTGAGGTCTCTGTACAATAAGATATGGAATTTTGCACGGCTCTGACACACAATGACTATAGACGTAGTTCTACTAAACAATGTTTGCTAATAATTAATAGTCGCTGATCATTCTAACGACCGCAGTACTAATGAGCACGGTTACGAAAATGATGGTACATCAGCGCTACCTCACAGCAGCTGGTCGGGAGACTAGTCAGCAATGGCCACAATGCTTGTGGAGCCCTGATCAGTGCCTGGCCCCCTGCCCGCCCCTGTGTGTGTTATTTCAGAAGTCTTCATGACAGCTCTATGAGGTGGGTGCTATTCTTATCCTCATTTTACAGACAAGGCAATTGAGGCCTGCAAGGTGAAATACCTTTCCCAAGGTCACATGGTTATGGTGGCACTCAAACACCTGCCTCAGGGAGCCAGTGCACCCAGCTTTCTTGAGACCCTGGGATGAGGGGGGCCTCTGCAGCTCCTCCAATGCTAAGTCAAGGATGCTCCCAGAGCCAGGCTGGGGAGCGGGGGCACACCTGTCATTCCTGCACTCAGGGGGTTGAGGCAGGTAGATCACAGGGAGTTTGAGGCCAGCCAGGGCTTCATAGTGAAAGCCTTTCTCTAAATAAATTAAATAATGCTTCCAAAATTCATGAATGCAAGACACCAAATAAGCCTAAGAAATCTATAAATGCATTCCTTGCCATGCGAAGAGCCTAATCGCACAGACCCAATCTGCAGAACATACAGACGATTGGCAAAAAGTGACAGAAGTTCTCAATGCTGAGCAGTGACGTACTTAAAGCCTAACAAAGCCATTTCCCTCAAAGCAATATTTTATGCCCTCACTAATGCATTCCTAGGGAGGAGACGTGGCCCAGCGACGGAGCACTTTCCTGACACGCGAGGCCCCAGATTCAACGTCAGCACGACAGAAATGAACAAACAGAAATGTACGCCTTATGCTTCTACCTAAAGTCTTCACAGTGCCACCAGGAAAGGTTTTTACATCTAGAACTCTTGCATTTGGAATGTTGCTCCTCTTTTTCTGCATAAAACCTGATCTCAGCATCAAAAGCTCTTTCCTCTTGCTTTCTTTGGCCCCCCTCAGGAAACCCTCTGCTGCTGAGCAATTGCTGAAATCCGAGCTGAAACCTGAGATCCCCCAGGAACTAGATGTAAAAAGAAACAGCCCTTCACAGCCCTTGAGATTAGTAAGACGTTTTCTACCATGGCTTTCCTGGCTTCTGGTAACAAGTTAATCAAAAAGCCAGCCCTAGCCAGCAGTGGTGGTACACACCCGGAATCCCAAAACTTGGCAGGCTGAGGCAGGAGG
>NW_004524621.1:2411982-2425255 GCF_000260255.1 Octodon degus | reverse complement strand
AGAAAGAAGAAAGAAAGAAAGAAGAAAGAAAGAAGAAAGAAAGAAAGAAGAAAGAAAGAAAGAAAGAAAGAAAGAAAGAAAGAAGGAAGGAAGGAAGGAAGGAAGGAAGGAAGGAAGGAAGAAAGAAAGAAAGAAAGAAAGAAAGAAAGAAAGAAAGAAAGAAAGAAAGAAAGAAAGAAAGAAAGAAAGTTTAGGGAGATAGCTTGGTGGTCTAAGCGCCTGCCTGGCAAGCACAAGAACCAAGTTTGATCTCCAGTACTATATGCAGAGCCGGTCCCAGAGCCCAGGACACACCAGGCCAGCCACTGAAACCAGGTGTGACATGCACACCTGTAATCCTAGCACTGCAGAGGCTGAGACAGGAGGATCATTACGAGTCCGAGCTGTTAGCGAGACCCTGTATCAAATAAATAAATAAATGATTTAATCAAACAAACAAAAAAAAAAAAAAAAACCAGTACTAGACAGACACTACCACTGAAGCCCAAAATCTAAGCCTGCAACACTTCCCAGGAAGAGGGAGCATCAGTCCTTTCCCAAAGGCAGACCTGCTCTTCACAGTGGCTGAGGAGAAAGGCTGGGCTGTGTGGCTTTTACCTCCTATTTTTGGGCTTGGTCTGCATTCCTAAAGTCTAAAACCGTGACCTCAGAGTCACTTGCTCTTGTCACTGTGACATCATTTCCCTCAAATAATAGCATTACACTTGGCTAGTACACACTTTCTTTTCGGTGGCCATGCGTAGGCATGCAAGTAACTTCACGCCGCAATCCTCTCAGTAGTCTCGTCCACCTCACCCTCCAAATTCAGTTATGCAAAGCGTCATTTGTTTCCAATTTTTTTAATTAAAATAAAAGTTTATTAGTACATGTTGCGGTCTGTAATGATTACTCTCGTTGTGGGGAGTTCGTGCATGTACATAACACAGCTCGATTCTTTTTTCTTCCCTTCCCCACTCCCTCCATCAACTTTAAATCAGTCTAAGTCTTGCAGAATGAATGGCAGAAACACTACCCAAAAGAAGTCCGTGATTCTATTAAGAGGTACATGCCACAGCGAGGCGACGCAAGTTACACGTTCCAAAATCCATCATCAAGCACGCCTTCCTCCTTGAATCCGCTTTCACACCCACCTGTCCAGATCATATATTTCTGACACACTTTGGTCGACACCGTGCAAACAAATACAGAAGGCCAGGGACGCACACGCCAAAGGCACTGAGGGGCAAGCCTCCTCCTTCCAGTTCTCAACTCCCCAGAACACAAGGGCGTGCCTCCCACACCTACCGCTATGGACCCAGAAGATGTGGCCACAAACACTTTGATAACCATGTCGAGGGTCGGAAAGAGAGCTCCACCTAACACACCCCCGGCGGGGAACGCGTCGCTGGACAAATCCAGACCGGGACTGGAGCTGCGGGTGCCAGGTGCCAGCTGGCGACCGCCCAGGCCACAGGGGCAGCCTGGGCTCCCCCCTCCATTGGTCCAGGAATATTTGGGAATCTGTCAGGGAAATATTTGATTGGCTGATAAAAGAAGCTGCTGGACCCTTTCCCATGTCACTTTAAATGCCTGACAACAGTCCCTAAAAGGCCAGGCTTTGCAGCAGACCAATCAGAGGCCTGGGTGCGGATGGGGCGGGGCCAGGGACCCTAGGGGGAGGGGGGCTGAAAAGTACTGGGTACAGGGCGGGGCTGCGGGCTCCTGGCAAATCCACCAGAAGGGTCAGAGAAGCTGCGGGGATCTAGGAACCAACAGCAGCTTTCTCGTTTTACATTTTTCAGGCGGACTGTAAAAATTTGAAGCTGTCGCACAGTAGAATTCCTCTCCAAGGGGCCTCTCTGTAGCTGTCACCACCTGTTGGGCCAAGTAAGGGCTCAGTGAGCTCCCGGGGCCACAGAAGTAGGCATGGTATGTCTGCCGAGGTCAGAGACGTGGGATCAAGATGCAATGACAGGTCTGTGCACAGCAGGTCCTCACCCGCCTCACCGCCCTAGGTAATTCCAACCGAGTGTAAAATCAGAACAATACCAAAACAGCAAAAAGCCCAGATGAGAGCTGTTCAAAATCAAGATCAACGGCATTAGGGGAAAGGCCTAGTCTTTCAGGGAGGTGCCCCACCCCTGGGTTTTGGAGGGTTGCCATTTTTGTTTGTTTTGAGACAGGGTCTCACTATATAGTCTAGGCCAGTCTTGACTGCAAACTGTGTAGCCCACGCTGGTCTCGAACTCACAGCCATCTCCCTCCCTCATCCTCCGGAGTGCTAGGATTACAGGTGTGTGCCACCACCCCTGGCTTTCCTTTTTTTTTTTTTTTTTTTTTTTTTTTTTTTTTTTTAAGGTCCCCTGGCTCTCATAATAGAGAGAGTGGCACTGGCATCCTGGATGAGGGAGGAACCGCTCTGGCTCATCTGTACCTGCCCCCTTCATCAGAGTTTGGGGTCCTGCAGGCTGCCCACCTGCCCCTGAGGTGAATGCCTGAGAGGCCCAGAGCCCTGGTGTCCCTAGATCTGGCTCAAATTCCTCTCTAGTCACAACACACACTGGAAATGACTTGACCAGAATTTCATTTTTGGCTTCAACATGCAACCTGAACCTCCCCCAGAATGAGGTCGCTTGTTGAAGGCGGTCAGTGGATTCTCCCCATTGGAGTCTCTAGAAGTTCAGAGTTACTTTAAATCCCACTGAAGATTATGGGTCATTTTTAAATGTATTCTTTTCATATTTTCAACATTTCTACAATGTATATTTTCTACATAAAACAACATTGCATATATTCACACCTGTAAGTCTCCCATAGGAAGCTGGTATGGTAGTGCACGCCTGTGATCCCACCACTCCTGGAGGCTGAGGAAGGAAGGCCACAAGTTTGAGCCCAGCCTGGGCAACCAGTGATTTAAGGAGACTTTGTCTCAAAATTAAAAAATAAAGGGTAGAGACCGGGTACGATGGTGCACACCCAGAATCCCAGCACTTGGGGGCTGGAGCAGGAGGAGGGGGTCAAGTCTGAGGCCAGCATGGGCTACAAGTGAGTCTGAGGCCAGCCTGAGCTGCATGGCAAGGAAAAGCACCAAGATCACCATCATCACCACCATCGTCATCATCATCATTGCAATCACAATCTTACTGAGATAATAGCTATCCGGTCTTGGGTGTAGGGCATGCACCAGATCTGCTGCAGGTACTTTGCATAAACCACACCCGGGAGCCCTCAGTCTGGATCCACTGCTCTCAGTGAGCACGCAGACTTAGAGGCAATGGGAACAGTAAACAGTGCATCCAAGGCTCTAACCCAAGCTCTGATGACCACTCTACATCAGAGAAGTCCCTGAATGCTGCCCGCATAGTGCTAGTGCTCCTTTTCTCTATAATGAATTACTTTTGACAAATTCATCCTTTTAAATGACTGTGAAAATGTATAAATTGAGAAACAGGAAACTAGTTGAAAGACCCCTGCAGTGTATTCCATTGGCACCCATGAGCTTTAGGATAATTTAACAGGAATCCCAAACATTCCAAGTGAGACTTAAAAGGAAGCTCAATAAAACTCTGACTTACATAGCCCACTCCAGAAAAAAAAGCTGTCATCCAGGAAACACACAGGGGAGAACCACTAAAACATCTCCAGTGCATGCTGGGAAAGCCCAAGAACATTTCAATTGAACTTCATTTTAACAATAAATTATGATATATTGGCTACAAACTTCACAGCACTTCTCAAATGACCTTCTGATAAACGATGTGCTCCTAAAATTATTTTTTTTAATGATATGTTCCTTCTTTTTTCTGTTTGAGACGGAGTCTTACTATGTAATTCACTTTGTAACTAAGGCTGGCCTCAGACTCACAGCAGTCCTCCTGTCTCAGTCTCCCAAGTGCTGAGTTTACAGGTATGCACCACCACACCCAGCCAGATGTTACATTTTGATCTACATAACTGTATGGACAATCTAAAATGACAAAGCTATGTGTCCTTAGTATGTGGGATAATGAAAGAGATTATTATAAAAACTATACTGGGTTGAATAATATTCCCCCAAGTTAATGTTCCACCAAAACCCCCACATGTAACCCTGCTTGGAAACAGAGTCTTTGTAGATATAATTACATTGAGATTTTGCAGTGAAATCATTCTGGTTTAAGGACAGGCCCTAAATTCACTAACAGGTATCCTCCTAAGAAACTACAAGGTGCAGTGGCACACACCTATTACACCCTGATACTCAGGAACCTGGGACATCAGATTCACAAGTTTGAGGCCAGTGTGGGCAACTTAGAGGTACTCCAAATCAAAATAAAATAAGCGCTGGGAAGGCAACTCATTTTTTTGTTTGTTTGTTTTTGGGGTTTTTTGTTGTTGTTTTTGTGATAGCAACTAGTGGTACAGAGCTTGCCCAGCATGAACAAGTATTGGATTCAATCCCCAGCACTACAAGTAACAAAGACACACAAAGTGAGTGCAGGGGCAGAGACAGGAGCTATCCTGTCGCGGCCAAGGGAGAGCAGGAGCACCAGAAGCTGAAAGAGGAGAGAAGAAATCCCCCTAGGAGCCATCACAGTGTCACCTGTTCATACCTTGACTGATATTTCTCACATCCAGAATTGTGAGATTATCAGCATCTGTTGTTCTAAGCCACCAAATCTGTGGTAAATTACACCATCTCTAGGAAACTAACACAGGACTAAAAAGACTGCATGTTTGTTATGTGGCAGATGCTGATGCACTCCAAAATACCCAAAAGGCCACTTCTCCAGCCATAGGCTGAAGGGCCTCTTCCTCTCCCATGACACACAGAGATCATCCCAACACAGGCAGAAGTGAAATCTATACACTGTGAGACAAAGGGACTGAGGACCTGGGCAGGTAGTAGAGAAGAGGAAACCATGAGGATAGAAAAGCAACCTCCATCTTTCACACCTCCAGTCCAGAGCATCAGGGGTGCTTATTCTTTTAGCAGCAAACTGCCACCTGGACATTGTCCTGAGGGTCCCACCAGCCACCTCTCCATGACTGTCAATTCTAAGGTGACATTTCAGTCTATACACTTAAGGCCCCAACTGCCACCACCCAAAAATAAGGAACACAGGGCAAGAGCACATGACAGGCTTTTGTGATAGCAACTAGGAATATGGTTTAATACCTGGGTGCAGCAGGCAAAAACCAATAAAGCTACCTGCCCCAAACCAAGAAAAGTGTGTTCCTTTTATAGGGATGGGAAAAAGACAGAGACATTAGGCAGGAAGATTTTAATAAACATCTATGGTCAGAGTTCTCTGGTATTTTGCACCTCAGTGAGCAAGTCCTTGAAGGTCCAATGTAAATTTTTGGGTGTCTCCAAATGTCCTCAGAACCTGCAAAATTCCTTGTTCTATCTTATCTTCTCCACAACATTCTGTGCTTGCTGATGACAGACTCGGTGCTGAGCTGAGTTCCCAGCAAATAGCAGTGCTTCCACCAGCAGATAGGTTGGGGGCTGAAAGTAAGGTTCAGGTTGGGGGCTGAAAGTAAGGTTCGGGAGAGCCATACAACAACCACCACTGATCTTTACAGATACCTCTTCCCCTAAACATTCAGAAATGTATGGCCATTCCCAAATAGGTAGGTACTCTAACAGCAGCCTGGTGAAGGGTTGGTGATATGGAGGGAAAACTCTGACCCAACCTCTACCAAGGTAGAATTAAACCTATTGTTTGAAAAGGGGTATCTATCACTTCTTACATAGCAACCAAAAATCATAAAGAGATAGTGTGGCCAACTGTTTTTTTTTTTGTTGTTGTTATTGTTGTTTGTTTGTTTGCTTTGAGACAGAGTCTGGCTATGTATTTTAGGCTGGCTGTAAGCTATGTACCCTAGACTGTCCTTGAACCCACAGCAATCCTCCTGCCTCAGCCTCCCTAGTGCTAGTACTACAGGAATTCACCAAAATGCCCGGTGTGATCAAGTGAGCCTACAGGAACAGCAAAATACATTATAAATAAAAGGTAACCAGCCAACTGGAGGAAGTATTGCAACAGATATCAAAGACCAAGTTTTCATACATCAAAAGTTCTTCCAAATAAACATTTACAAAGATGAACATCAAATGGAGTGGAGGGAAGGCTCTGTATGGCGTGCATGGCTGTAGCCACAGCTACTCAGGAAGCTGAGGCAGGAGGTTCAGTTGAGTTCAGGAGTTCTAAGCCAGCCTGACCAACAGTGAGACTCAAAGAAGAGGGGATGGGAGGCAGGAAAAAGCAAATCAACAAGATGATAGTGGCCACTAAAGTATCCAAAAAAGTGTATCCTTCCTAATAACAAGGGAGTGAATACAAGATGCCAACTTTTGACAATAAAACGGGCAGTTATTAAGCATCATCTACAATTCCATCATTATCAGTTTTGTGCTTGGCTGTACATCCTACACCTAACATTCACTGCGTGGTGATCAGATGTGGGCACTCTGCTCTCAAGCCCCTCTTCCCAGCAGGTCCCCGTACACCGCTGCTTTCGACACCTCTGCGCAAACTGGGGAAACGCGTCACGGCCATGACACTCCCCTCGGTCCCAGGGCCTGCTGGCTATCGTGCGCGTGCGCATGCGCATGCGCACGCCCCGCCCGCGGTGCATCCCGAGAGGCTCTGCGCGCCACTTCCATAGCGACGCACCCACGCCGGAAGGAGGGTTTGGCGCAGCCGCGGGAGCAGCGCAGAGCAGGTAACTGCCGGGCTGCTGTCTCCCTTATATGGTCACTGCGACCCAGCTTCGCACGGTCCCCCTGCTAGAGTTTCCCTTCCGGCGCCGCCCGGTCCCTCAGCCCCGGGTTCTGTGCTGCCTGCTGGTAAGGTAGTCAGCCCACTGTCACCTCCTGCAGAATGCTGCCTGGAGGGGGTCGCCCCCTGCTGCCAGGAATTGCTGCCAGGTCCGCACGACTCTCACTGGACACCCAGCAGCGGAGCCCCCTGGGGCGGTGAGACGGTGCAGGACCCCCCTGCTGCGGTGGCCGGCTGCTTTTCTGTCTAAATGTCAGTCTTTCCGCTTGCTGTTTGGCTTTGGTCTAGTTTTTACTTAATTTTCCCACCCCTAGCCCGTAGGACTCTAAAGCTTTTGAAATGTGATTATTTGTCCTCCACCCACTCGACCTTGGGGCTCTTCGTCCAGTTTTCCTTTGGCGGTTTAACATTTCGTTGCCACCACATTTAACTCTTGAGCCCAGATTTTCCTGGCTGAGCGTGACCTTGAACCTGTTTTCTGTCTACACTCCCTAGATGGATGCGTCCAGTCTCATGGACTCTTCCATCTAAATGTCATGAGTCCCAAATATATGTGTCCGCCCCGGCCCCTCCTCTGAACCCCAGATCCAGGACCCAGCAGCCTCTTGTGGCCCCTGCTTAGGTGCCCTAGGTTGCTGGGACCTCAGTGCCTACCTTGACTCCATCGCATAGCATCAAAATGTGCCCAGAACAGTTACAATTCTGGCCCCTGCTGTCATCAGTCTGGTCCAGACCACCACCTTGGGCTGCCTGTGTTATTTCAGCAACCTTCTGATTGACTCCCTTGTGTCTTCCCTTCTCTCACTTGAGCACAGTGGTGTTATTTTGTGTGAATAGGTTTTTGTTTTTGTTTTTTTGTATTTTAGGGAAGAGTCTACAGGGTGCTCAGGGTCTCACTACTAGATCAGACTCTTAGTGATCCACCTGTTTACAGCCTCCCAGGAGCTGGGATTACAGGCGCCCACCACCGCACCCAGTCTCAATTGCTGTTTCAGTGTACCCCAGGGGCGGGGCCAGCACAGCAGGCCCCCGGGGATTGAACCCCCCAACCCCTGTGCCTGCTTCCAGGTGGTTTAATCCGCTGAGCTATTTGGCCGGCCTTGTACATAGGTTTTAAAAGGAAAATATGAATGTTATGCTTTCCATAAATAAAAATAGTACTCATTTTGAGAATTTCAGGTTTTAAACCAAGTAGACAAAACTGAGTACTGCACTATTTACCAAGCGACAAACTGAAAGATGTCTTTTAGCTTTATTTCCCCTTTGTGGAGGTTATGTGACAGGAGTAGGGCCCAGGAACCCCTTGTTTTGGAGACAGGCCCTCACTAAATTGCTTCAGAGAGACTCAGTCATCCTGCCTCAGCCTCCCAGGCTGCTGGGATTACAGGCATGCAGCACCTTACCCAGCTACCCTTCAGCTTTCTTCGGTATAAATCTGACAGTGTCCCTGGAACGGAACTGTGGCAAGCCCTTTCAAATAGACTGTATGGAAGGACAGAAATAGCCCACTGAGAAAGAGCAGTCGTGTAGGAATGGAGCATGGCTCCCTGCTCCTTTTAGAGAAGCACCAGAAGAGGCTAATTGAAATGGAGATGAATTACCATCCCTGTGCTGATGATTTCCATAGTAAGGACCCGGCTGCTGTCACAGTGACACAGTAGTGCATGGAACAAGTCTCCACCTTAAGAGGATGGAAAGACCCTAGTCAATCTCAAACCCAGCTCCTATTTGTTTTCCATCAAGCAAAACCCCATTTTACCAAGTAATGGAATCAGATTGCTGCAGTTTGCTGAGGGCCTAGAAGAGGTTGCAGATCGTAAACTGCCTCTTCCATTCCATGATCTCCCCATATTCCTCTTTTGGCTCTCACTTTACAAAGAAATCAAGCTGTCTGGTGGGAAAACCCTCAGTCTCCACCTACCAAGACTCTGAAGCCCTGCCAAGCCATTTTGTGTCCTTGCCCCTATCCAAGATCTCTCCCTGTCCAGGCTTTGAGCCCTGTCCCTTCCCACTGGTCAGACGTCCTGCATTGCCAGTTGTCTATTCTCTCCTGGTCCACCATAGCTGGCTCTTTCATGGCATTTACTGTGTCCAGTATCCCATTGCAGAAGACAGAGAAACGAATCTCCCTCAACCCCACATTCTCCTGTAGGTTCCAGTCTCTGTCCCATCCCACATCCCCTGGAACATGCCAGCCTTGTATAGAACTTCTATATTCAATTCCTCTGTCTCATCTCTCACTGCTGTAGCCATTCTTGTTCTCTTCAGCCCCTTGTCTGTCTAAAACAGAGAATGCTCCTAGGAAGTTTTTAGGCCCCATCTTGCTCAGTAATTCTTGCCTCCCAGCTTTGTCCCTCAGTGGGACCCATATATCCAGCTAGCTGAGTGGCATTGCTTCTTCTTTATTTTATAATATATTTCTTACAGAATGTCACTACACAGCTCATGTAGTGATCCTCCTATTTTCAAC
This sequence comes from Octodon degus, assembly GCF_000260255.1. Lineage (NCBI taxonomy): Eukaryota > Metazoa > Chordata > Mammalia > Rodentia > Octodontidae > Octodon > Octodon degus. The sequence continues at coordinate 2,416,039 of NW_004524621.1, read as the reverse complement.
CTCCCCAGTGCTGGGATTAGAGGCATATGCCACCACACCCAGACTCAGTGGCCGGCTCAGCACTCCCTTGTGCTTGCCTAAGCAGGTGCTTTTCTTTTCTTCTTTTCTTTTCTTTTCTTTTCTTTTCTTTTCTTTTCTTTTCTTTTCTTTTCTTTCTTTCTTTCTTTTTGAGACAGGATCTCCCTTTGCAGTTCAGGCTGCCCTTGAGCTCATTTTGAAGGCCAAGCTGGTCTTGAACTCATAACAATCCTTCTGTCTCAGCCTCCCCAATTCTGGGATTACAGGAGTGTGCCACCACGCCCAGCCAGCATTGCTTTTTATTGTCACTTGGATACTTCTAGCCCATCATGTGTAAGACAGCGTCCCACCACCCAGTCCCAGCTGACCCCTCTGCCATCACAATCTAGGGTTCTTACTCAACTCTTTGCCCCACCCCAACATCCAGTGCAGCTGCTAGTCCCAGGGATGTTGTCACCCTAGCATCTTCCCCAAGTTATCACTGTCACTACCTTAGCCCATGCCTCATGCTACACAGATTTGCATAACTATTATAACAAACTATTATGATCAACAGAAAAAAGGGTTATTCTGGCCCAGAATTTTGGAGAATGCAGGCCAAGTTGGTTGTTACTTTTAGGCCTGAAAGTGGGTGGGCAGCTCATCAAGGTATAGGCTTCACAGAGGAGGGCAGGACCAGTCACCTCACAGCTGCGAATTGAAAGAATAAGTACTGAGTTACCACAAGCCCCTTCCAGGCCACATCCCCAAATGCCTAAGCTCCTCCCACTAGCCCTTCCTGTTAAAGGTTCCACCACTTCCCCATAGCCATTGGCAGAGGACTGTGGACATTGTGGACCTTCCAGATCCAACTAACATAGCTCCTTTGGCTCATCTAAAGCCACTGGTCCTTATCACAGCCTCAGCCACGTGGGTCTCCTGTGCCCTGTGTCTGCCATGTTTTTTCTCCCCCCATTCCTCCTCTACTTCCTGCGTGGTACCACTGACCCTCTTATCACTACTGGACAGGTATATCCTGTACCTCTATAGGATGACATCCTGTATGAACAAGGCCCACAGTCCCCCACCCATGGGTAGGTATAATGGTGGAACCTTAAAGTGGTGGGGCTAGTGAGAGAGGTCTAGGCCTTTTGGGGCACGGCCTGGAAGGGGATTGTGGGAACTTAGTATTTTTTGTATTAATTCCAGTTCCAAACACTTAGATCGGTCACTGTTGTGATGAGCATATTACCAGCAGATAAGGGCCTCCAAAACAGAAAGCTTTGTGTTGCTCACCGTCATAACCTTGCACCTCACAGAATTCTTGGACATGCATGGTAAAAAGCACTCCAGTATGTGTTGAAAGAATGAATAAAATGAACACTTAATGTGTAACAGATAATAGATGTCAGATGTTTTAGTACAATTTCATTGAGATAAAGTGAAGTTAGAAGAAATCAGGTAGACATTGAAAGGTGTTTGTTTTGTTTTTTAATGTGACAGCTATAAATAGGCTTTATCCTGATTTGAAGTCCTTCCTCGAACCCCCATTAAATTTTTCATTTACCAAATACATTGCACTTGCCACCACGTGGTGGCAGTAGGGAGACACAGCCCCGTAGCTAAAGGTGCTGCTTCAGTGTCATCTGCTAACAAATTCAAGCTTATTGTCAAAAATAAGTACAATGCCTAAAATTGTTAAATGACCAAAACCCATACAGCTGGTCCATAACCATGTGAAGGTTGCACAAGATACATTTTCATGTTATCATATAAAGCTTGACATTTCTGCTATTGACACATTGATTGGTTGACTGAGTGATTCATTTGTGGGTTTTGTGCCGAACTGAACCTTGAACATCACTGAGAAACCAGTTAATTTTTTGTCTAGTTTAGGCCAAAAAGCAGGCTATGTTGGCAAAGCTGGGAGTCAAACTCCAAAACCTCACCTCACAACTTCTTTTCTTTTGTAACCAGCTGCCTCTTTGCTTAATCATTATTAACTCTTAACTTCTATCAATATTTAGAGTGACTAGATTGCTGAAGCAGAAGATTGGGACTTCGGAGCACAGAGAGTGTTTGGAATGATACAGACACTGCCTAGGCTACACCACATTTACGAGCTAAGGCATGAGCACTTCTGATCCATTCACATTCTGCCTGACTGTGCTGGGGAGCTTGTGTTTTTAAGGAGCTTGGACATTCCTTTCAGGAGATCCTGCACCTGGAGCTGGCTGATCTTTCCCCTGAGCTCATTCACTGGCATACCTGGCATCCGCCAGTGCCCCTGCTGCCAGCGATGTAGCCTTGATGCCCTGTTCCAGCACGGGTCTTCCAGGCCCCTCCAAAGTCCTCTATTCTGTCTTTGCATTTGAGTAGTACTTTGAAAAGAAATAGTCTGATATTATGGCCAAGCCTACTCCTTACCCACTTCCTCTCCATGATAGTTAGCAACCATTGACAACTGCCTGTCTCAGCTTCCTCTGTGGAAGTTGTTTATTTCTTATTATATGCCCACCACTCCAGTGCACTTACTGGTTTACTCATAAGAGTTTTGATTCTCACTTACTCATTTTTCTCTTTCTTTTTAGTTAAGTTTATTGTTACATTTTAGGTGCACATAATGATCACATTCATCACAGGGAATTGTTCCTGGACATGATAAATCTTGATTCTTCTTTGCCCCTTTCCTCTACCCTCCCTACAGTCCCTCTTCACCTCTTATTTACAAAAGACGTTTTGTTTCTGTTTCCTTCTTTTCTCATTTTTCTCATTTATTCCTCCATATCAGTATGAACTCATGGGCCTCAGTTTTATTCAGTGAGTCAGACTTTTCATCCTCGTCTGTGACACTCGACTTGTCTTGCACTTGGCCAGCAAGAGTTCCTTTAAGATGCCTCCTGGGTCTCTTGCTGTACCCCGGGTGTGTGCTGTGCTGCCCTGGACTGGAGTCCCTATCTTGATTTCTAAGGAGCCCTGATTCCTTGCTGTGGAGAATGGTATTTAAGAAGAAATAGCTAAGTATGTTCATTGCCACTCAAGTGTCAGTGTTGCAGAAAGCAGGGTTGGGGGAAACACACACACACACACACACACACACACACACACACACAGAGTCTACATCTGCTGTGCATGGGTCCCTATGTGTGCATGACTAGACACATCTGCATCTGTTTGTGTGTTTAACACAGTCTGTCCAGTGCTCACCCAGCTCCTCAGGGTCATTTTCTCTGTCCCCCTTCTTATGTAAGAAAAATCTTTTCAGTCAGTGAAAAGCTTGGCTCCTGTGATTCTAAGTATATTTACTTGCTTTTTCAATTTATTTCTTCATTTCCCAATCTCACTATGCTTTGTCATAGTGAGATTACTGTCCCTCACCTTACTGTCCCTCACCCTCAGCTGCTAGGTATAGTCCACCATTGCTTTGTTCCATTCCAGGGTGTGCGTGTGTGTGTGTGTGTGTGAGAGAGAGAGAGAGAGAGAGAGAGAGAGAGAGAGAGAGAGAGAGAGAGAGAGACAGACAGACAGACAAGAAAAGAGAATATCTTTGTCATGAGTCATGAGTGGCTCTTTTCTCTGACTGGCTTCATTACCCCCAGGGTAGGTCACCTTTTTCCTAGTTACAACCCAGATGAAGTAAACCAGGGAAGGATTTAAAAGCAGTAGGGAATTTTCCCACAGCATTCAAACTCACCCTCTGTCTTTTGAAATTTTAATAGTGCTTTTAATTGATAACTTCACTAGCCTGCTTTTGGTCAGCTAGTCAGGAGACAGACGCAGGAAGGCTAATACAATTACATACTTAGCCACAGAATAATTGAGGCGGGGAACACAGTTGTTACCATTTGAACTAAAGTGCCCATTTGAGTTAATTACGACTTCACTACAGAATACAATACTTACTTAAAAAATTAGGATTTTCTTATTGTGATAACAGCCAAGAATCTGGTAAGCCACAGGACTGAATGTGGGGCCAGAGAAAAACTTAATTTCAAAAATTAAAATTAAAAATTTAATTTTTAAATTATTTTAATTAAATTAAAAATAAAGTAATATATGA
>NW_004524621.1:2395935-2411882 GCF_000260255.1 Octodon degus | reverse complement strand
TTAAAATTAGAAATGATAGGAATTCAGCAATGATTGCTATAATGCATGTTATTGTCTTCAAATTAGTTCTTCAGATTACCAGATATCAGTGCTTGGAAAATCAGACTAGTATCCACTGGCAGGATCAGTAAGATCTTCCATTGGTTATTTTTGTTGCTTTGTAGACAAGTGAGATACAATCCATAGTGTTTATTCTGCTCTGCAATAAAAAGAAAGAAGAGGCAGGTGAGCCACAGATATTTTGTTCAACCTGAAATATTTTTTAAAACATCACTCTGTATAACTCTTTGAAACATTTTCTTTTTTAATTTTTGAAAAAGTATTTCTCAGGGGCTGGGGAGATGGCTCAGTGGAATAAGCGCTTGCCTGGCAAGCACAAGGGCCTGAGTTCAATCCCTGGTTCTGCAAAAAAAAAAAAGAAAAGAAAGAAAGAATTTTTCAAGAGAATTAAAAATAATTTAAAAATTAGAAATGATAGGAATTCAGCAATGATTGCTATAATGCATGTTATTGTCTTCAAAGTAGTTCTTCAGATTACCAGATATGCAAAATTGGTGAAAAAATTTAAAGGAAAAGAAAAATTTAGCATTAACTGTTTCTTTCAATCGACCAGTAGAAATCAGCAATATAGTTATGCAAGTTATCTTGTGTATAAATATATATTATTCCCTTCCTTTTTTCCTTTCCATCATCCCAGTTGTTCCCTCCCTTTGAACAGTTTCTTTCTCTTTCACAGTATCTAAAACTGGCATTCTATATAAGTCTAAAACTAGACCTATGTCTATCACCAGGCTAAAATTAGACCTGTGTCTAGCACCATGCACTAAACTAGGGTCAAAATGGATCAAAGATTTAAATATTAAAACAGAAACACTAAATGTACTGGAGGAGAAAGTAGGTATAATCATGAAGACCTATGTGTAGGCAGAGAGTTCATGAACAGAAACCAAACTACATGGGAAATATTTCAAAGAGCCAACCATGGGATTACCTCTTACTGAAAAGCTTTTACACAGCAAAAGAAATCACCAAGGGGAAAAAAACAAACATGATTTGGGAAAATTTTTAGCCAACTGTCCTCAGACAAAGGACATCTATCTAGAACATACAAAGAATTGTAAAAACTCATTCACATCTTATTTCAGCATCACTGGTGGATAATTCAAGAATTTCCCAATTAGCCACCAGTAGCTGATAGAGCAAAAGCCATAGTGTGTGAAGTGTGCCACAAGTCATAATGTAAAGGAATGTGCACAGTGTAAATCAAATGCAGGTTCACAACTTCTGCTCTTGTGTAAATCTATTCTAGATGGTAACATTTTCTTTTTATAAGGTAATGTTTTCCTTTTGTAAAATCATTTTAGATTTTTTGAAATACATTCTTTTAAAAGGGACCAAAATACGTCAAAAAAAAAAAAAAAAAAAACCACTACCCTGGAAACTTCATAAACACCACAGTGGGAAGGATCCTGAGCTCAGAAAAGAGTTGCTCTGCAGGCATCTTAGAGGATCTGGATAAACAGCAGGTCCTGAGTAACCCATTTTAAAACCTTTTAGTGGGAGCTATTTTTTGTTTTCCTTATTGCAAAAGCAGGTATAAAGACTACAGTGTATTATTTTAAATAATTCAGATGTTCATGGTGTTTTACAAACTCCTTATTTCTTATTCTGTAATTAGGTGAACATGGGCATGCCTGTAATCCTAGCACTGAAGAGGCTGAGGCAGGAAGACCACCACAAGTTCAAGGCTAAGCTGTCGACTTAGTGAGTTTGGGGCCACTTTGAATTATGTACCAAGACACTCTCTCAAAAAAAATTAGATGAGCACAATATGAAGTATACTCCTCTTAGTGCATTCTGAGAGAACACATGATGAACCAGGTTGAGTGTTTCCATTAGAAAGTGTTGATCATGGTGGATTGTGTTCCTAAGTCATAACAGCAGCAAAACAACTATGAGCCCTATAATGATAGATACAATAAAATGGTGCTTCAGGTGAATAGAATTGGCACCTTTGCAATGTCAACCCTATTCAAGGTATAAACACTGCCAGAATGAATCTTTAAACTATATACTACCATAAACTTGATATAGTTAAAAACTAGTGGGCTAACTACAGTAGACATTAATTACATAATTACTGATTGCTGCTTTTAGTCTTAAAGACATAAATTTGCCTTCCTCTCCCAATGCCTAGCAGGCACTAAATAAATGTTCTCTGACTGAACTTCTTAATTAATCAGTTAATTAATGAAGAACAAAAAAATTAATGAAGAACATTATGTGATTGGCCCAAGCCCTAGATTTTTCCAGTATGTGCCACATAATCAAAAAATCCATACAGCAAAGACTGTATTTTTTTTACTAATAGCAAAATTCACCTTCTTTATGCTAACACAGGGTCAGCCTACAAGTACAGTACTGGGCCTGTTACTGGTCATTAGCCAAGTATAGTAGATGGTTGAAGAGGCAGATACATCATAGATTGAGTTTGCCACAGAGAAATTTGGTCTGCACATTCAAGGGACAACTCCCTGCTGGTGGTGGCGACAGCCAAGAATCAAATCTGGTTTTACTTCAGTTTGCTAATAATGTGTCTCAGACTCAGCTTCCTGAAAGAGACTGGAGTTTCCACGGTGCCAGGTGAACCCAAATAAACCAATACTCAGTTCACATAGGTAAAAGTTATACGATACTTATAGGAATTCCAGAGTTGTAAGAATGTTCCAGCTCTTTGGTAGCTAAAATTGAATGTTAAGTTCAAGTTCAGATGTTTCTCAAGTGACAGTGGAGTTAGGTTCCAATAAACCCATTGTCAAAAAATGCATTTAATTCACTCAACCTACAGAACATCTTGGTTGACTCTCGCCTACCTTAAATGTTCTCAGAACACCTACCCTAGCCCACAGTTGGGTAATGTGACAGTTAAGCTTAATTGCTGACTTGACTGGAACCAGGCATCATGGCACACACCTGTAATCCCAGCACTCTGGGAAACCGAAGCAGGAGGATGGAAAGTTCAAGCCCTATCTGGGCAACTTAAAAACTTAATGAGACCCTGTCTCAAAATAAAAAATAAAATTAGAAAAAGGGGAGTGATATACCTCAACTCAGAAGCCCTGGATTCAATTCCCAATATTGAAAAGAAACTCCTGGAGAGGCGATTGAACCGTGGGGCTGTAGTTCTCACCTGTGGATTCATCCACTGATGTCACAGCTGGATGTGCTGTAAGGAAGGCGGGGTGAGCTCCAGGTGGATACAGGGGAGGTGGAGGCTTTGGATGGTGTACCTCTTGCTGGTGAAGTGAACAGCTGCGCTCCACACAACTACCCACCTTGCTGTTCTGCCTTGGAACCAAGTAACTGTGGACTGAAACCTCTGAAGCCATGAACCAAATAAACCATTTGCTCCTCTCAGTTGCATACATCAGGTATCTTGTCCCAGCACCAAGAAACCTGACCAATACAAGCAAAATCACCTAACACAAAGCCTGTTTTATAATAAAAGTTTGAATATGTTATATAGTTTATGGAATACTTGTCTCCAAAAAGCAAACTTCTAATGACACTGTGTCCTCTGGGACATCTTTTGCTTATGCCATGATTGCTTGGCTGACTGTGAGTTGCAGCTGGCTACTCAATGTCAGAGCATTGCGTCACACTGCATAGCACTACCCCAGAGAAAGATGGAAATTCAAAATCCAGTTTACACTGAATGTGCATCTTTTACACAACATCCTAAAGCCAAAAGATTGCACGTTGAACCACTGGAGGCCAGTGACTATTCATAACCTCAGGAAATTGAACCATCCTACTAAGATCCATCTAAGCTAATTGTCTATGCCTGCATAATAATTACCTCAAAAATTAACAGTTTAAACCAAAGTGAGCTCAGTGTGGTGGAGCAGGTTTTAGTCCCAGCATTCTGGGAGGCTGAGTTAAAATTCATGCTGGGCAGCTTAGCAAGTTAGTGAGACCTTATCTGAAAATAAGACATGAGAAGGGGCCAGGGAGGCAGCTCAGAGCCAGGGCCCATCAATTCCCAGTAATGTGTGAAAGAAAGAAAGAAAGAAAGAAAGAAAGAAAGAAAGAAAGAAAGAAAATGGCCACTCCTCAAAAAAAAAAAAAAACTTCGATAAGCTCATGATCTGATTATAACTAATGGATTGAACATAGAGAAAACATAAAATTGTACTTATTTCAAAATTAAGTAAATATCCTAAAATATACCTACTAACCTAAATGAGTTAAATTACTTGTTTAGTGTGCAGCCCTACTTCTTCCATTTTTTATGCAAGATCACTGTGGCCCCAGTGACTTCCTGGGGCCGGCTCAGCACACACAGAGGTCTCTGGTTGTCACACTCAGGCTCCCTGCTGGACACCAAGGGTGAACTTTCAGTGGACCTGGGCCACAGGTGGAGGGCCCCTTTGGTCCAGGTGTCTCTGAAGGTGGCAGCCAAGGTGCTGTTGGACTTCAGCAATTTGAGGACCACCCAGTGAAGGTGGAGGACTCAAGCTTTGAACTCAGTCACACAGTAGCAGCTACCAAGCAGCAGACTTGTCCTCTGTGACTGTCTCCTGGAGCCTCCACTTCATGCCTTGTGAGCCTCTCCATGGACCACTTCTGCCTTCTACCCATGTGAGCAAACAGAGGAAGAAGAAGGTACAAGACTCATCTGAGGCAGGACATCCGCGTCACCCCAAGGCAGGTCACTGAGAAGCAGCCTGCCATGTCCAGCATGTGTCCCTTCGGTGGTCCCAGAGGGACAAACACGGTGGTTTTTTTTTTTTTTTTTTCATCCCTGGGCTGCACTTGTCCTGTGGGGGAGAAGAATGACTGCATGTGGAGGAGCCACTTGTTGGTTTCCCTTCAGTGACCCTGAATGCCTGCGATCAGTAGGGAAGTGTACAGCTGCCTCTGGTCACAGCAGCCAGTGGACATCAGTGCCTGGGCCCTGGGCTCCTGCCTGCACAAACCGGACCAGCTCAGTGGGTCTATTGTTTTTTTTTTGGTGGAATCAGGGATTGAACTCAGGCCCTTGCGCTTGCCAGGCAAGCACTTATTCTACTGAGCCATCTCCCCAGCCCTGGTTTATTGTTTTTTTAAGACAAAGTTTCACTGGTTTGAACTCACTATTCATCCCAGGTTGGCATGGAATTCATAGTGATCTTTCTGCTTCAGCCTACTGAATGCTTGGACAATGAGTATGTGCCACTATGTCCAGCCTGATTTTCAATAAATGACAACTTAGAGAGACAGGAAGCCTGAGTTTAACCAATTCCAAAACTGCCAACTATGTCTAATTACATAACCTGGAACTTTGCAACTGAATAGTCCAAATGAGACAACTACAGATTGTCTACAGACTCTAATCAATCAATCATTTTCCTTTTCTCTGTTTCTTCTTATCTTGTTAATCCTGTTCTTTATGAACAACAGAGCCCAAGGACTCCAACCACAGCAGAGTGCTGCTTGATTCATGCATTGGTATTTGCACAAATAAACTCAAGTTCTTAACACACTTCTGTCTCTGTCTCTGTTTGATGTTTAGCACTCTTGGCAACAAGATCAGTGGCCCTCTCCTTTTCCTGAGGTCCCTCCGTCCCTGCTCTTCCCTGAACTTGAACAGCATGACATCCTAGGGGGTTCCAGGGCTTATACAGAAGATGCAGAGACAGACAGTAGGGTGTTATCTCTCTGTTGTCCTTGTCATGCCTTGTACTGTGCTCTGGGATAAGACAGAGCTTTCCAGCTGGATGTTCCCTAGAGGCCCCAAGGACTCCCTCTTTCCCTTCCCAGTCTCAATCTAGCTCTGGCTCTGTCTGGCTCTCTCTTTCTCTTTTTGTCTCAGTCTCTGTCTGCCTGCCTATCTGACTGTCTTTCTGTGTCTCTCTCTCTCTCTCTCTCTCTCTCTCTCTCTCTCTCTCTCTCTCTCTCCTTGCTACTTAGTTCAGGCTGAACTTGAACTCACTACATAGCCCAGGTTAGCCTTAAACTCACACCAGTCCTCCTTCCTCAGCTTCCTGAGTGCTGGGGTCACAGGTGTGTGCCACCACACCTGGCTTGCGGTCCTTCTTGTATGTGACTTCTTGTTCCTTCCATTTTAAATTCCCACTTTAGAAAGCTAGAAGGGCTTGTAGAAAATATCAGAAGTTTGTGTCCTTTGACATGCCAGTTACTGCTAAGATGTCTCTCGGGTAGGTGGATGTTCAAGAAGAAGGGGGTGGTGAATGAAAGCAAGAGACAGGAAAAGGAATACTGTGGGACAGTCCTGCTTCAGGGTTGTATATGGTGAGATTTTTGGACTTATGTGCAAACATGAGAAGCATACAATTCTTTATCCTATTGTTAAAATATAATCTAATTTTTAAATGTTCTTTATCATATTATGTAGGGACTTAAGGTTCAACATATCAATACTTGATGAAAAATACCTGTTCCTTATTATGCCTAAGATGTTTGAAATGTAGTGAAATAGTGAGGTTAAGCTTGATAACGTAAATCGTTTGATAATAACAATAAGCTTGTCTTCTGGATGGTTAACAACCTAAGTTTGCAGACCAAAATTAGAGAAAAAGGAGGGCTACAAGGAAAGCCAATATTTTGGCCCTACCCTTCTAAGGTCAATTAAGACTCAGGACATATGAGAACTTGTACTGTAACGTCATGTACCTCGGTAGTGTCCCAGATTTTCTGATCAAGAAGGTTATGGGGCCAAAGAGGAAATTGATCGATGACGTGGAGTGTGCCTAAGGAGAGTCACATGAGGAGAAGACACTCTCTCAGGCTTTCACAGAGAGCACATTGGCCAAGCAATGGCCGTGACTCATCCACATGGCTGCACTGACAAAGGTTCTACAATCTGAGGTACAGGATCTCAGGATAAATCCTGAGGGCATTTCACTGACCTTCTCAAACCAAAAAGCTACAACTCTTGTTGCATAGGTTCTGCTTTACCTTGGTCTTAACCATCCAGTAGAAAAGTATGAAGATGAAATATAGGAAGTAAAGCCATGTTGTTATGTTGAGCTGTGGGGGACTCAGGTCAATAATTTCTGACATTGCCAATTAAACAGAAGACCCAATGCTATTATGGGCTTCTGTACTCTTTTAGAATATTTTGCTGAGTTTACACACCTATAATATTCAACAACGGAACTTAAAAAAAATTGGGGTATAACTATGAAAGTCCATTTTGTATCTGTGTATTCAAAGTGGTTGGGATAGATATATAGTTGCATTCTCTTAATGAATAGAATGATTTTTTCTAATGGTGTTTGTAAGTAGGATCACAAGTCTGCATCTTGTACAGCAATTAACCACTAAGAAGAATATATGCAGTGTATTATTTGTTGAAACTGTACTTTCGATTTGATTTGAAACTGTCTCATTGCTATATGTTTTATCAATAAAACTTTGAAAAGAAAAAAAAAGAAGAAGTTTGTGTCCTTTGAAATCTATTTCTAAACTATCAAGGACAAGGGCTCTTCTATTGATTAGCTGTCTTGAGTTGTGTCCGAGATACAAAGAGTGAACAAAATGCATGATGGATTTTAATATTTTTAATGTTATTACAGCAAAAGAACATGTTTTGTATCCCCCTCAAAATATTCTCTCTTTCTCTGAACATACACATTCTTTCATTCTTGCTATTTTCTACACAGTTTTTGAAGTCCTCTTTCCTTCGTGTCTTTATGAAGTATGATTTTAAAAAGCACAGTAAGTGCTACTGCCAAGTACTATCCAATGGTAAGGCAGCTCATACATAAAAACATAATGCTGGGTCCTTATCCACCTTATTCACTGGTCTGGCCTTGTGTGACTTCTGGCTCCAGTCAAAATGCATAAGAAAGAGAAATGTTTTCAACTCATTCAGGACATGAGGGCAACCAGGACATTGCAGCTAAAGACATTCAGGAAAGAGGCCCCCAGAGCTGTTGCAGAATGTGGCAAGGACAGTGGGATGATTAAAGTACATTGAAAATAACTGGAGGGATGGTGGTATGGAGTATTTATGGCAATGTGTCTTTTACTGTAATCAATTTTTAAAATTTTTAATGCTCACCATATTTGTCAAAGACACCATATAACCGTCCTATGAGACTTTGGGACTCAGGGGGTATATTTACCAGCTGGCTGTCACCTTCTCTCCCAAGCAATCCTCAGATCAAATGAGAAGCCAAGTCTACAACTGCAGACCTAGACAGTCACCCGTGAGAGAATCTGTGTGAAACAGAAAAGATGTGGCCACTTAGCCTTGCTGACTGGCCACACAGATAGTTTAGTTTAACCAGTACTTTAACACCATCTAAATTAATATCAAGAAATATTTTAAAATAAGGTAGAAGTAAAATGCATCATGTTTTTCACTAAGTTTAAGATCCTATACAGAAAAAAACTAGGGAATTATTTTACCACACTATGAAGCAACCAGAGAGAGGTGCTTTGGGGAACAACTCAATGAGCTAAAACATTTCTGATCTGTAAATGACTACAGGGCTGGGGAGATAGCTCAGCAGCATAACTACCTGCTTGAGAAGCACAAGGTCCTGAGTTTAATCTATGGTACCAGAAAAAAAAAGAAAGAAAAGAAAAAGAAAGAACTACAGTACTGTGCTTAAGTTACTTTAACTTACACTTAATTTGAAACAAATTCAGCCTCAACCAAAGAAGTGTGATACCATGTGGGTCTTAACTAAGTTAAATTTTCAGGCAGTCTTTGGTTTCAAGGACCTTCAATTGTATGTTATGCTACGTCCCTGACTAGAAATTAGGATCACACCATCAAAGTTTATGTTTGTCTTAGCTGCTAAACATATTTCTTTGAAGTCCACTTTACTTTGACTCAGCCCCCAAGTATGGTAATTTTTCACCTTGATAGTTAAATCTATAATATTAGACAAAAGCTTTGTTTTGATTTTTTTCCAAGATGAATATTTATAAAAGTTTGTTTTCAGTATAGCTGAAAGTTTGGTCATTTCTTTCTTAAAGAAATGTCATTTTCTACTTAGCAGATTTCCTTCATGGAAGGTGCAGCTACCGGATGAGTTGCTTACGAACATACACAGAAAGCTCAGAGTCACGTCTCAGTCATCTTGTGTTTCATAATCAGTAAGAACCCACTATTTCTTTTGGTTTTAGAATACTAGCTCTCCAACCAAGAATATCAAAAGCAATTCTTGGAAACAAAGGAAAGGCAGCATATAGCACAATCCCTGCCATGAAATTCTACTACAAAGCTACTGTGATAAAATCAGCATGGTACTGGCACAGACAGACCTGAGGATCTGTGGAACAGATTAGAAGATGCTGACACAACAGCAAATACAGTTAGTTACCCTATCTTTGATAAAGTGGCCAACCAGGCTCACTGAAAGAAAGATAACCTCTTTAATAAATAGTGCTGGAAAAACTGTCTTTCTACATGCTAAAGGCTAAAAATAGACTCATGCCTATGAGCAGGCACAAAGCCACAGTCAAAATGAATCAAAGATTTAAATATAGCAGAAACACTAAATCTTTTGGAGAAAAATGTAGGTTAAAAAATCTTAAAGATATAAGGGTAGGTAGAGAGTTCAAAAACCAAACTGCACGGGAAATACTTCAAAGAATCAACAACTAAGATCTCATCCCTTTGAAAAGTTTCTGCATTTCAAAGTAAATCTCCAACAGAGTAAAAAGAAAACCAACAAACCACACAAAATTATAGCTGACTGTCCCTCAGACAAAGGCCTTCTATCTAGAACATACAAAGACTTTTTTTTTTAAATCAGGCCCCACAAATTCAAAGACCCAATCCAAAAATGGGCATCTGATATGAATATACACCTCTCAGAGGAAGGAATACAAATGGCAAGTAAATATATGAAAAAATGTTCAACATCATTAGTCATTTGAGAAATGCAGATTAAAACAACACTGAGATTCTATCTCACCCCAGAAAGAATGGCTAACATCAAGAAGTCAGCCAATAACAAATGCTGGAGAGGATGTGGAGAAAAACGAGACCCTTCTCCACTGTTGGTAGGAGTGTAAGCTGGTACAACCACTATGGAAATCAGTGTAGAGATTCCTTCAAAAGCTAGGATTGGAGATCCCATTTAAGCCAGCTATTCACCTCCAGGATGTTTTTCCAGAAGAACTGAAAACCTCACACCACAGTGATATATGTGTACCCATGTTTATAGCAGCACAATTTGTTATAACTAAATCTTGGAAACAACACAGATGCCTATCAGCTGAAGACTGGATAAGGAAGATGTGGTATTTTTACACAATGCAGTATTATTCAGCTATAAATCAGGATAAATCTTTTTTAAAGATCTTAAAATCAAGATAAATTTGAGTCTTTTGTCAGTAAAAGGATACAACTAGAGAACATACTAAAGTGAAATAAATCAGACCCTCATGTGCAAACATCATATTGTCCTCCTTAGAATGAGAACCTAAAAGAGAAAACTGGAATCTGATGGGTACAATAGACACTGGGAAAAAGGAATAAACTTATTAAAAAGGAAAGAGTTACTCAGTTGAAGAGAAGGACAAGGGAGGGAGTGGGGGAAAAAGATATACCTATGTATGTAAGCAGGATGCTTTTGACAACTGTACTGTGCATTTCTGCTGGTTTATGGAAAACAGTTAATGTTTTAATTCATCTCATCTCCTTTTTTCAATTGTTTGTACTTTTCTTAATTTCTTATACATTTCTTTCTTTTTTCTTTCTTCCTATTTTACATGTATATATCTGGTAATATGAATAACTGGTTGGAAGGCAACACTATATATTATATATATATGTATTATAACAAATACTGTGAAATTCATATTACTTTGTTAAGTGAAAATCTGTATCACTTGTAATTTTTTATGTTTTAATTCTAATTTATACTCTCTTTTAAAAAATAACATAGAATAATAGCTCTCTAAAACTAAGAGATTAGTCATGTTGTATTCTGTGTCTAACATCAAAATCATGTGACCTCATCCTTAGGAAGTGCAAGTGCACATCTCTGAATGTACATAGTAGGTCAATTTTACAAGTGTTGCATTTCACACCAGCTGTCCACACCTACAGTACAGTCATTTCTCCCAAGGAATAACCAGCCTTTCCATATGACTTTTTTAGACCAGGCCTCCCTGCGTAGCTCAGGCTGGCCCAGGTTCACATCAACCCTCCTACCTCAGCCTCCTGAGTGCTGGAATCACAGGCATGCATTTGTTTTTGTGATTATTACCAAAATTATTATTACTCAGAAGCCTTATAGTTCATATAAAAATAATGTGGAAACCAAACTGAAATTCCTTCAGAAAATGCTGCAAGACAATGTATAGTTTCAAGCTGGGAGTGGTAGCTCAAGCCTATAATTACAGCACTTGGGAGGCTGAGGCAGAAGGATAGTTGTGAGTTCAAGACCAGCATGGGCTACAAAGTGAGCTCATGGTCAGCCTGAACTGCATAGTGAGACCATGTCTCGAAAAGAAAAAAAAGAAAAGAAAAAAGAAACAAACAAACAATGTGTAGTTTCACCTTCCTAATTGTCCACTATAGTTAAAGAAAATATAATACAGCACCAGTTAATTGTAAGGTCAGTAACTGGAAACTGAAAAATACTTTTCATAATGGAAAACAGGGCTACGAATCTTTTGCAAATGAGAAGGGGACTGAGAGATGATGATGGAAGGAGAGGAGAGCAGAAGGATGTAGTTAGGAATGAGGGTGCACCGTGGGCGCCTAGCTGCCTACACGGAGCGTGAGCGTGAGGTATTGCAAAGAGCAACTAATAAAGATATTTTAAATGAGCATAAACTTTAAAAATATTTTAAGGAGTTTTTGGTTTGTTGGTTTGTTTGTGACAGGGTCTTGCTATGGAATCCAAACTAGCCTTGAACTCACTTTGTAGCCCAGATACGCCTCCTGCCTCAGCCTCCCAAGCCCTGGCATTAGAGATCATGTACCACTATTCTTGACTAAAACACTTTTCTTTGATTAGGTTGCTTGCTATGTCTGTGGCTGATACAACAAAACCCCACACAAATGAGCCCGTGGCCACAGTGACCCTAGAGACCGGCAAGAGCAGCCCGGGCAAAGGCAGCCGGCCCCCCAGCGGCAGGCCATCGAGCGGCAGCGTGGACTACAGCCAATCCCAGTGCTCCTGCAGGAGCCTGCGCTCTAACTACGACTACTCGGAAGACTTCATCTCCCTGTGCTCAGACCCAGCCACCAGTAGAGCTTATGTCGAGCCACAGGCGGTGAAAGAGAAGAAAAAGTACCAGGCTTCCAAAATCACCCAGCCTAAAGGTAAGAAGCAAACCGGCCCTGCTGAAGCTCATTCCTGAGGTCATAGGGCTGTTACTTGCAGTGCTAGTGCCTTGAGATGGTCTGCATTTGGTTCTACTGATTTTGCATAGTGCAAATATGCATTGTAAGTCAACTTGCACTGGGGGAATTGGGGGATAGAGAAATTAAGGATGAATGCAAACTGACAGGATGACTTTGCAGTTAGAGA
The DNA here is from genome assembly GCF_000260255.1 of Octodon degus. NCBI lineage: Eukaryota > Metazoa > Chordata > Mammalia > Rodentia > Octodontidae > Octodon > Octodon degus. The sequence continues at coordinate 2,399,373 of NW_004524621.1, read as the reverse complement.
GTAGCCTGGGGCTGCACCCCACCAGCTTTTGCCTCTGTCTCAGCTCAGGATCTGGGATTTGGGGTGCCTGTGAATGTCGATGCCTGCCTTTACTGCCTCAGAGGGCAGGCTTCAAGTCCAGTAGGCGTGAGGCACAGCCTTTTGAAACACAGATGATACAAAAGGCTTCCGTGATGTTGTGCTTGTGGATTGTCCGAAGTCCCAGCTCTGTTAGAACTACTTGTCCAGAGTGGCCTCCACCTGAGATGTCCACTCCTTGTCCTCCCACACCACCCAGGGAGACCCTCTTACCCTGACCTCCAGCTCCTTCACAGCAGCTGAGACGTGTTCCAGAGCTTGCTCTGGGTAAGACCAACCATGTCACATTCACCCAGTGGTCTCCATGCCAGGCAATCCAGGGCCCTGCATGCTGCTGTGTGCCAAAGCTGAGACATCTAGACTCCATTCCTTCTCCTTACCTACTGAGCAGGCTTCTTCTCAGATGTGGACCTGTAGCCCCATGAAATTTTATTGTTGTGGTTTGGGGTTTTGCAGAGAACATCACAATAAAGGACACATTTTATAATATTAGTTTATAAGGAATCACCCGAATACCATATACAACAAGTGCAGGAAATCTATCCACACACTAGATACTAAAGGTTCCAACTGAAGGCATGGATCCTAATATCCTGCATTAGCCCAGATAAAAACCTAGAGTAATAACAATTTCTCCCACAAGTCCAACTGGAGGCCTAGAGCCTACAACAAAGTCTTATGCAGGCCTTCTTCCTGGATCTGTGCTGGAAAGGCCCAAAGGTCAGTGGTAGAAACTAGAAAGTCTATGCCAGTGGGATGAAGGCTCTGTGCCAGCACACTGAGGGATCTGAACTGGAGCCAGGAAGCAGTGCTCAAGGTGAGCACCGGCGCTCCCCCAAAAGTACCACAGCCATCCTCAGCCATAGTGAGATCTCAAGCTCCTCCTGCAATGAAGAAAGCCAAGTTCCCATCAATAAAGCCAATGCAACAAGCTTCTCCACGAGGCTGAGCTGTGCACCATCTTCCCCTCTGGAGCCAAGAAGCGATGCTCAAAATGAGGACCAGAGCTCCTCCAAAGTTCATTGGGAAAACCAGCATGACAAGGTCCTCCAGCAGAATAGCCCAAGAGAATCAGCAGCTTCCAACATCTCCAACAGCTTCTCCAAACAGCATTCCTAACAGAATTTTTGGCAGTTTCTCATGTTTTGCCTTTATGCTGCTGGCAACAACCCTCAGGTGGGCCTCCCACATCCAGCACCATACTGGTTCAATTCAGCTGGATGTAATAAGTTGAACACCAGTTAGAATCCACCACATATATATTTTTTCTTTTATTTATTTGATTTATTTTTTTGAGTGAGGGTCTCACTAGATAGGTAACCCAGGCTGCCCTTGAACTTACAAGCAATCCTCCTGCCTCAGCCTCCATGGTGCTGGGATTACAAGTGCCCCACCATGCCCAGCTTTTTTTTTTTTCTGTCTTTGTGTACTTGTGAACCTTAAGAGAAAAAGATCCATAGCTGCTGCCAGATTCTCGAAAGGTTAAAGGTCCCTTTTCTGGAGAGGAGGGAGGGGGCTCTGAGCCACTTGCATGACTGCAGCAGAGGATGAGCATGCACTTCCCTGATCTGACTGAGAGGCCCAGGGTGCATAGAGGTCATCTCAGCACAATAGCCTCCTGCCACATCCTGAGAGCCCTCAAAATTTATCTTATTTGCAGTTAAGGATAACGGTATGGAACCATTTAGTCAATTTAGTCAACCTCAAAATTGACTGAGGTTGAATTGGTATGAGACTGATCTTCATTTATTTTACTTGATGTGTATAGTTACATATTTCACCACAAAGATATTTTTATTAAGGTACTGCATTAGACACCACTGGGAAAAATATGGAATACATATATTATATATATATATATATATATCCATAAAATAAAGAAAAAATTCTGAGGACCAGATGTAGTTGTGCATACCTATGACCCCAGCTTCTTGGGAGGCCAAGGTTGAGGCAGGAGGATTTCTCAAGCCCAGGGATCCAAGACCAGCTCAGGCCACATAGCAAGACCTCTCTCTTGTGTGCACACTTTCAAAAAAATAAAGAAGTCTAGAACCACCTGGCCCAAGGATATAAGTCTGTAATCCATATTTTATATCAATTCTAAGCTTTTATGAGACTACTGAGGACAGTTAGCACTTATAAAACTATCTTGACAAGAAACAAACAGCATTTTGAGCTCTAAGTACCTTATAATTTAGCTTTTAAAAATTGATTCCTGGCCACATTCCAGACACCCCCAGACCCAGTCTTAGCCCAGGCCCGGGGAGTGTGTGGAGGGCTTCAGGCTACCCTGCACTGGCGGGACCTACTGGTCCCAGCCCAGGCACAGCGTGGGTGACACCCTCTTCCACCCACTTAGGACTCACCCCCACTACTCCATAGCACCTCCCCTACCCCGCCTGCCCAGTAGGAATTTCTGCCATGTTCTGGGAACCCCCAGATCCAGTCCTAGTGCAGGCCCGGTGAGTGTGTGGGAGAGCTTCCGGCTACCATGTGCTGGCGTGACCTACTGGTACCAGCCCAGGCGCAGCATGAGTGATACCCTCTTTCACCCTCTTGGGACACCCACCATCACTCCATAGTACCCCCACACACACACTCCACCCACAGAGTAGGAATTTCTGCTCCGTTCCAGGAACCCCCAGATTCTGTCCTAGGGCAGGCCCAGTGAGTATGTGGCAGAGCTGCCTGTACCCCCTACTCCACCTTTTCCCCTCCAGATTCAGCTCAGGCCTGGCATACAGGCTTGGGGTGAAACCCTGCAGCTGCAATCCCTGCAGAGAGTGTAGGGGACAGAACCACCCAGCTATTCCAGGAACAGAACATTTTACCAAAGGGGCAAAACAGGTTCACCCCCAAGGGCAGCAGCAGGAAAGAGCTCAGCACAGCAGCCAGACCCAAGCCAGGCACAGCTGGATAAATCCAGACTTTGTAGATCTGCACCTGAACTTCATTACGTGCTAAGGTTATAACTGCAACAAAGATCTACAACAAAGGTCAGAAGACAGTGCTACACAAAATGATGAGAAGGAGCAAAATGCAATTTCAGAACCCAAGTTCACCCATAACAAGTGCAGAGGACACTAACACAGAACAAATTGGGAATCACACAGCTGAAAGCAATGAATCAATGTCTTCTAAATTAAGAAACAGCTGCAGAAAGGTATAGAGGAACTCAGATTGGAAATGAAAAAAGAAATCCCTGAATTAATAACATCTGCACTAAAGAATCAAATGAAGAAACATATGGAGGAGGGGGCTGGTGAGATGGCTCAGTGGTCTAGAGCACCTACTTGGAGCAAGCTCAGCAAAGCACAGGGACCACGGTTCAATCCCCCAGCACCACATGCCAGCCAGCCC
>NW_004524621.1:2394714-2395200 GCF_000260255.1 Octodon degus | reverse complement strand
TCAGATCTTGAAGACGCTGGTGCAGCTAGTGAAAATGTAAGAAAGGATCTCTCTTTTTTTTTTTTTAGGCTCACATAGATTTTATTTTATTTTTTTTTTCAAATCAAATCGGTAGGACAGTTTCAATAATTAACACACTGCGTACATTCTTCTTAGTGGTTAATTGCTATACAAGATGCGCACTTGATATCCTATTTACGAGCAACATTAGAACAAACCATTCATTTCATCAACAGAATGTAACTATATATCTATCCTAACCACTTTGAATACACAGATACAAAATGAACATTCATCTGTATACCCTTTCTTTGTTAAGTTCCGTTATTTGAATATTATAAGTGTGTAAACTCAGTAAAATATTCTAAAAGAGTCCAGTATCCCATAATACTATTGGGTGTTTGGCTTAACTGGCAATGTCAGAAATAGTTGACCTGAGTACCCCACAGCTCAACATAACAGCATGGCTTTACTTCTTTTTTTTTT
>NW_004524621.1:2376174-2377680 GCF_000260255.1 Octodon degus | reverse complement strand
AAAGTGAAAAGGCAACCCACAAATTTGGAAAAAATCATGAGAAATCAGTACTCAGACAAAGGTCTGCTCTCTAGAATTTATAAAGAACTAAAAATCACTAGGGCCCCAACATTTAAAGACCCAATCCAGAAAAAGGCATCCAAGATGAACACATGCTTCTCAGAGGATGAAATTAAAGAAGTGAATAAATATATGAAAAAATGCTCCACATCACTAGCCATCCGCAAAATGCAAATTAATACAACATTGAGGTACCATCTCACCCCAGAAAGAATGACTATCATAAAGAAATCACCCAACAACAAATGTTGGAGAGGCTGTGGGGAAAAAGAAACCCTTTTCCACTGCTGGTGGGAATGTAGACTGGTACAACCATTACGGAAATCACTGTGGAGAGTCCTTAGAAAAGTTGGAGTGGAAATCCCATTTAAACCAGCTATTCCTCTACTGGGAATTTTCCTGGAGGATCTGAAAACATCATATCATAGGGATATATGTGTGTGTATGTTTATAGCAGCACAATTTGTGATAGCCATATCTTGGAAACAACCAAGATGCCCATCACCTAAGGAATGGTTGAAAAAGATGTGGTATTTTTATACAATGGAGTATTATTCAGCTATTAAGAATGATAAACTCGAAACCTTTATATTGAAGTGGATGCCACTCGAACATATACTCATAAGTGAAATAAACCAGACACACATGTGTAAATATTGCATAGTTTCCCTAGTATAAGAACTCAAAAGAAGAAATACAAATAGAAACGTATAATACAAGTAAAAGGAAAGCAGGATCTTGAGGACTAACTAATCAAGACAGGGAAAGGAGAAGAGCTAGGAAACATGATAATGTCAAGCCATACAGTTATATGTAGAAGATGGGCAAGGCAATGATCCTGAGAATCTCCAGAATATTTTTGAATCTAGAAGTTAATTGGAAAGATTCTCACCCTGACTAACTATATATACTGATACCTGTGAAATAAGCAACTGCAATGAAGATGGTAATCTGTAATAGTAGTTTCATGCTTGGAGTGCCTGTCATTCTGGTCTACTGACTATGGGCTGCTTGTCATGACATGCCCGTTGCTGCTATGCTGTCTCTCGGGTAGATGATTGTTCAAAAAGAAGGGGGTGGTGAATGAAAGCAAGAGACAGGAAAAGAAATATTGTGGGACTGTCCTGCTTCAAGTTTGTATATGGTTAGATTTTTGGATTTATGTGTAAACATAAGAAGTATATAATTCTTTATGCCTATTTTTAAAATATATTCTAATTTTTTAATTTTTCATCATATTCTGTAGGGACTTAAAGTTCAACATAGCAGTACTTGATGAAAAATACCTGTTCCATGTTATGCCCTAGATGTTTGATATTCAAGAGATAGTGAGGCTAAGCTTAACAGTCTAAGTTGTATGGTAATAACAATAAGCTTGTCTTCTGGATGGTTAACAACCTAAGTTTGCAGACCAAAATTAGAGAAAAAGGAGGGCCACAAGGAAAG
>NW_004524621.1:2339307-2375479 GCF_000260255.1 Octodon degus | reverse complement strand
ATAGGATATCATGTCCACATCTTGTACAGCAATTAACCACTAGGAAGAATGTATGCAATGTGTTAATTATTGAAACTGTCCTACCAAAAAAAAAAAAAAAACAAAACAAAACAAAACAAAACAATGTGTGCAATTAAGATACTTTTATACAAAGGAAAAAAATTTGATTTCTTATTTATTTCTTATACAAATTCCCACCAAGCCACTTCTGTAGGAGCAGCCCGACCGTTACATGGGTCACTTCCCAGCAGACTCTGTAAGAGCAAGTTGTTGTCCTTGGGGCTTCTGCTGCACATTAATCCTCAGAAATCATTTTATAGAAGTCCTGAATAAAATGGACGGAAACTTTTGTTCTGTTCCCAATGACACATGCTGTTCTGCAGCTTTTCTCACCCTTCTACTCCCACGCAGTCATGTTTGCCAAGTCGCTGAACTGCAAGTCCCTTCTACTCCCAGGCACTGTGATTGTGCCCAAAGCCAGGAGGCGCTATGCATCCCCATGGAGCAGCACCCTCCAGGGAATCTGGGTTCTGCTCAGCTGTCCAAGGTGTTATACGGAGACTCTCACCCCTGGGGGTGGTCACACTGGGATAGAGCCACCAGTGTACACTCCCAACTCACCAGACAGCAGGGGCTGCAGAGACACCATTTAATCACATTTTAGAAAATCTAGAAGAGCAAATTGTATGGCAGCAAAATTTTTCATAGAAAAAGAATGAGAGATGGTCTACATCAGATTGAAGCAAGAACTTCAATCTGGTAGGATTTGTGATTTAGTCAAACTCTAGAGACTTGACTTAAATCCTGGTAGAGGGCAAATAATATGTTCACTCATATTATTTGTTCTTTCATAAAAGAGAGGAGAGTGGGCTCCTCTTATTTATTTATTTATTTATTTATTTATTTATTTATTTATTTTGGTGGAACCAGGGATTTGCTTTTCGAATGTTGTTTCCTTCTTTTGTAGAAAATGTACTTTAGGAATTTTTTTCACTTACATCTGTCTTCATTAGAAATTGGTTCCTTGACGTTTTCTTTGTCAAGATAGTGTGAGCACAGATGAGCGTCACTCAGAACTGTGGCCAACTGCATTTGGCTGCTTGGGACCCCTTCTGCCCGAATGCCCTCACCCAGGTAGAGGGGGCAGCAACACCTTCTCTAGTGGGATAAGGATGGCTCAGGCCCACAACTTCCCAGGCAGGTGGAGGGTAAAGGCTTGAGTAAGAGACAAGGTCTATGATCTTAGGGCCCCAGGAGGATCAAAACCATCAGCAGAATCTGATATTCTCTAGGGGCTGACACAAAGAAATTCTCTGGGAAACTTGAATTTATTTGGTTTTCAAACAAAGGAGAGGGATACTGAAGAAAACACAGGAATCTGTGTGAAATCTTGGGAGACAGTTCAAAGACTTCCCAAGGTTGTAACGTATGCTAATTAGGAGACTGTATTGGTCAGGGTGTTACTTAGAGGAACAGATATAAGGAACAGATATTAACACAAGATATACAATGTATAAGGAGTTACAAGATTGGCTTACTACACGCAGAGTCAGATGAGGGAGTGTGCAGGGGGCGTCTGCACACCCCAGACTGAAGAATTCAGTCCCAATGTCTGAAGCTCACTGCCGTGCTCCGTGCAAGTCTCTATCGGTCAGCTAAAGGGTCTGCAACAGACGCTGACGAGTCTGCGACGGAAGGTAAAGGATCCAAGCTGGAGGCCGAAGCCAGGCGATGAAGTCCAAGCTGAATGCAAAGACTGGAGTTCCTCGGAGGAAGTGGAACATCGACTACTTCCTCAGCCCCTTTATATAGTCTCTTTGTGCTGAGTCACTCTGGGGGCAGAACCAATTGTGCCCCAGAACAGGACCCCCACCAGCCAGAACTGCGCTGTAGACACATCTGGCCAAGGTGATACAATGTATCAACCACTACAGAGACTATCTTATCACCAGGTTGACATTTGTTATACCAGTATAGTTTAGTTAATTGGGATTGGAGCCAGGCATCCTCAGCTGTGGCCATCACAGCCTCACAGGCTACTACAGGCCTCAGCCAGGACCAGTGACTCACAGAGGTTCACTTACTATGAGTCTGCTGCCCATCTCCAGACAAGGGGCCTAGTCCTGAGAGAGACTCACAAGTAAACATTGGAAGCCAATTGGTTAATTTAAAGCTGTTCAGAGCTGCTTTGTAGTAGTTTCCATCAAGGAGACATGGGCAGTATAGGGTGCAGATGGGGACAGACCTTTCCTCTCGACCTCCTCTTTCCCCTGGTCCACAGCAGAAGTGGGCTCCTCTCTTATTTATTTATTTATTTACTTACTTACTTACTTACTTATTTTGGCAGAACCAGGGATTGAACTCAGGCCCTTGCACTTGCCAGGCAAGCACTTATTCTACAGAGCCATCTCCCCGGGCCTGGGCTCCTCTCTTTTAAAAGGAAAGAAAGTGTAGACCTTGAAGAGAGGGAAGTACGTGACCAACACCCAACTTGGGAATAGCCTAGGATGTGCAGAACAAATGTGGGGACAGAGAGAAGGCAGAGGGGCAATGAGGCCAGTGTGATAGGGGTCAGGAGAAGAGGCCAGGAAGGACAGCAGAAGAAAGACCTGGGCCCAAGAAGAAAGAGGAGGCAACAGAGATTTACAGAGGGGCTGGCTGGGCTGAGCCCAGGGAGGAGCTGTGTGCCGCCTCACTACTGAGTGAATTGAACTCACAGCCCCCATATCCTTATAAGCACTGTGGCCAGAGGTATGTGTTTGTAGTAAATCAGTCTGAGCAAGTGTTTTAACTCAGTGCTTTAAAGAATTAGGTATTTAAGTATAGTTTAATCATTCAGCTAAATCTGCCTCATTATGTGAAATGGAATGGAAATTATAAGTTACTTATATATTGTCGCTATTACTTGCAGTTAAGGATAACGATGTGAAACCATTAAGGACTGGCCCCTAGTCCAGTTCTCCATTGCCTTCCTAGTTACACAAGCACCAGCAAGCATGACACTGACAGCATGAGCTTGTTTCGTGTCCCACAGGGCAGGAAGCATCTTTACTTTTCTGAAGCAAACAAATCCATTTACCTTCTCCCTCCCCCTGCTGGGCAGAGGAGAAATTCAATCTCAGATGCAGCGCACAGGGGCAAGAATTTGCAGGGTAGGTTTGAGACAGACTTTTAGGCCTTCCTGCCTCCTTCTCAAAACAGCCCCACGTGCTCACCTTGCCTCCTGGACCTCAGTGTTCAGTCCCCAAGCACACTCTTCTGCTGCCCTTACTCTCCTGTCACCTAGTCAAGGGGACACAGGTCTCACTGCCCTTGGAATCCTCCAGGTATTCTTCTAATCTCAGAGTCACACCATCTGAGGGTTAAGACATCACAAGGTGCAGGGGTCTGGCTCAATCCTACTGGCTCGGGCACAGAGCAGATCAGCCCCTGACTACCTCCTCTCAGTCCAGCCTGATACATGCTGTCTTGGTATGGGACTTCCCTGGTTGGGCCTCCACACAGCTAGAGCCACCTCACCAGCCTTCCTGTAGGGGTCCAGGAAGGCATCACATCGGTTCCCGACGTGCTGCTGATGCTGTGACTGCTGTGGAACCAGGTGGTCTGTGTGGTCCTGACTCACAGGCTTTATCCCGATGTACTCGTGCTTTCCATAGGCTCAGTTTCTACCATGCACAAGACTGCCTTTCCCACCACAGAACCAAACAGACTGAGTGACCTCTTGAGCAATGTGTCCACACATGAGCCACTCACTGGAGATCAGGACGCCAGGGACACCAGCCACTAAGTACGCTTCTTTCTCCAGAATGAGAATGAGTCCATAAATTCTAGAATCCAATTTCAATCTGTCTTTCTCAAAATCTAGACATTTTGAGGTGAGTGGAGATTTCTCTCTTTGCACAACATGTTGTCATGTCCCTGTGTACCCTAACATGTACCTGTGTACCCAGACATCTCAGCATGCAAAGAGGTGCACATATATGGACATGTACATCATACAAAAGTACACAGACCTTGGATTCAGTCTCAGTAATCTCTGTCTGTGTGCCCAGAACAAGTTACATCCTGAAGGATCAGCATGTTTCACTTAGAATGAGACAAATAGCACAATGATGCTACCCATACCTCTACAACTCAAATTCAGTGAGAAAAACTTGGTGCTGAATATAATATTTTTCAGGTATTTTTTGTTAGAAATATATGAATGAGTCAGGCCTTGTGGCACATGTCTGTAATCCCAGCACTCGGGAGGCTGAGGCAGAAGGATCACTGCATGCTTAAGGCCAGTCTGGGCTACAAAATGGGTTCAAGGCCAGCCTCCTAAGCTGCATGGAAAGACCCTGTCTTTAAATTATAAATAAAATAAGTGAATAGATCCCAACAACTAGTATCCAAAGTAACGAAGAAAAAATTGGTGTTGGATTTATGTAGGTGAAAGATATATATTCATATACATACCTATTTTAAAGAGTTTAATGGCTTTAAAGGTGATTTTTAATTTAAAAGCTCTTCACACTGTTCTCACACCACATCAGAAAGAACTGCATCAGCTATTTGATATGAAGGGGCCAGTTTAGTGGCTCACCTGTAAGAAGTACCATCCGTGTTAGCAATTGTAGTGTCCTGGCTTTTAGTATCATTTTATAATAGAAATCTAAGCACAAGTCAAAGAAGCTCTGGTTTTCAGTCTGCCTTGTGTCACCTCATAGCTAGGCAATCTTGGACAGGTGTCACAATCTCCAGCTATAACATATACCACAGTTGCCCTGAAAGGCTTGGATTCAGGAACTACCAGGGTATAGAGTCGCCACCCTGGCAAATGGTGCTCTCTCAGGATCTGTTCTTTCCCACCCTAGTTACCCTCCATCTTTGCAGGTCCATGAGTGTGCACGGGGTGTGTGTACACTTGTGCATGAGTGTGCAAGAGGTGTGATCCACATCTATCTGTGTTACTAATAACCATGCTGTCTGCTTGCACAGGTCGAAAGGAAGTCTCTGATGAAAAGAGGCACCCCTGGAACACATCACGCCTCCACTCCCAGCTCAATCTGGTGGCACGCAGGAAGGACGCCGTGGCCCACCGCATCCTCTCCGCGCGGCTGCACAAGATCAAAGAGCTGAAGAATGAGCTGGCCGACATCCACCGCAAGCTGGAAGCCATCGTCATAGAAAACCAATTTCTCAAACAACTTCAGTTTAGACACCTGAAAGCCATAGGAAAATACGAGAACTCCCAAAGCAATTTACCCCAAATTATGGTTAAACATCAGAATGAGGTGAAAAATCTAAGGCAGCTCCTTAGGAAATCCCAGGAAAAGGAAAGAACTGTCTCCAGGAAACTCAGAGAAACTGACAGTGAGCTGCTGAAGACCAAAGACACTCTGCAGGCACTGCAGAAGCTCTCTGAAGACAAAAACCTGGCAGAAAGGGAAGAACTGACTCAGAAACTGTCGGCTCTTATGGCAAAAATGGAGGCAAATGACAAGAAAATACAGGTCTGTATCTCAGAGGCATAGACAGTAAGATTCCAGAATAAACACATCTTCAAGATGCACACTGGCCCACCAGAGCACGTTCAACCCTTGGCTAGCCTGTGGGGGTGAACAGTGCTGCGGGTAGCAGGGCCAGGGAAGGAAGGGCTCAAGGGAAAAGAGAGAAATCTCAGAAATGGAAATGACCACCATGAGCAAGGGGTCCCCACATAGCTGGACCCATGGATCTGGAAACAGCTGCTCTCGAAGGCAGAATGGCTACCAGTGTTAGGGAGGTTTCCTCATGTGCCAAAAAGGCTGCCCCATGTTGTGCAAAGTAGCCCTAGGAAAGCACCTCACTGCTCTCAACTGTTAGCTGAACCTTGCCTGGTACAGCTCTTTTCCAGCATTCTGAATCACTGGTGTGAGCAATCGTTGCCACTATTTTTAGTTATTCCAGAATAACAGTTTTTCCCAGAATGATCTTAGAAGTAGGGAAAAGAAAAGAACTTTAAAAACTGAAGAAATGAATGGGTTGCTTGTCCTCGGCTGTCTGTGGCTGTCCACAGCCAGGGACAGTGCCATCTGGGATGACCTGGTGGTGATGCCGATCCACTAGAGAATGCCCTACGCACTTTACCTTGTAGACAGTTTTGTCTCGATGGATACAAATATGAGTGGAATTATTTTCACTTTTTAATTATGTGGTACTTCATGGTGAGAGGAAGTATTTTCTATGATCTTGAAATAAGTAAATATCAAGTTCATTTGATCCGTGTTTTCAGTTATTACTTCTTCTGTTAGTAAAATTCTCTACTTTCCAAGAGAAAAGTCTCTAGCTGAGCGTGGTGGAGTCCACCTATAATTCCAGCGACTCGAGGGCTGATGTGGGAGGGTCGCGGTGAGGCAGGAGGCCAGTCTAGGCTACATAGTGAGTTCAAGGCCAGCCTGAACTGCATAGTGAGACCCTGTCTCAAAAAATAAAATAAATAAAAATTTTTAAAGGAAAAAATATTAGTATTCTAGCAAGGGAGATTTTTAGTGATTATTTCACCCTTTTAGATTTCTGTTTTCCATTTTCTTTAATGGGAAAGTATTACTATTAAAATGAGGAAGACCCACTTTGTGAGTTGTGATTGGCCAATAGGATGAATATTTTCAAACACCTTCACCCCATCGTCCTTGACACTTTCTGTAGAAGCTCTGGAGTCCTCATTCCTGAGTGTCTCTAATTGGACTGTCCTGGCTGCCTCCATGTCCTGGATCCATTCAGTGTTCAACTGTCATGATCATTTTGACTTTGGGAAAGAGCCCAAAGCCACACAGTGCCAGCCTGGTGAATAAGGTGGATGAAGACACAGTGTCATGTTTTTACGAGCTGCCCGTCTGCTGGGTGGCATCGGCGGCAGCACTCGCTGTATTATTCATCATATCTCATAAAGACACTCACCAGAGAGCTACTACAGAACTGCTATAGAAAGTGGCAAGGATGATGGGATGAATGTTTCTGAACAGGAGTGAGGGTGTACTGTGAGAGGGATTCATGGCACTGTCTTTTACTATAATAAATTGATTAAAATATAAACATTCACCAGTATTTCCATCATCCTTGTACATGACGGGAGGAAGGCCCTTGAGCTAAGCTTTCTGTCAAAGTCCAGAGCCAACCATTCTGCAAAAAGATAGTCTGTTATGGTTTTGTGTCTAGTTGTCTCCCCAAAGCTTCATGAAGTTAGGGGGCAGACTTCTAGGATTATAGATGTGAGTATTGCTGCTGGGATTATAGGTGTGAGTATTTCTGGGATTATAAATGTGAGTGCTACACCCAGTGGCCTGGGGTGGATAGCTTGAATGCAACATAAGGGAGACAGACTTCCTCTCTGTTGCCATTGTTACCACTACTCCTCCTCTTTGCTGTTGGCTGTTTTCCACCGGCATGACCTGCTACCCTCTGCCATGGGGCCCTCTGCCTTGGAGTCAGCTGAGTATGGACTGAAACCTCCACAAACTGTGAGCTAAATAAACCTTTCCTTCCTTAATTTGAGGCTTTGGGTATTATGTCCCAGCATCAACGAAAAAGTAACTGAGACACAGTCCCTTCACAAAGCAGGTAAGCTTGTGCCCGATGGTGACTGGGCAGAGGCAGCTACTTCATGGTCCCTTTGCACCATCAGGTGGGGAGATCCCCTCACAACTCTCAGACTCTGTTCAAGAGGAACCCCCCACCAGGGTCTACACTGGTATTTGAGTACCTACCACAGAGAGAACAGTTCCCCGGGCACAACTGCCGAGATTCTGGTTTGAAGGATGACATTGATTGTATTTTATTTATTGATCTTAAAGATATGTTCAAAGGGTTTTTTTTAAATCAATTTCCAGAGAATATAAAAAACATTGTGATTTTTTTTTCTGGAACCAAGGATTGAACTCAGGCCCTTGCGCTCTCCAGGGAAGCACTTATTCCACTGATCCATCTCCCCAGCCTATAAAAAACATTGTAAAAACAATGTAAAAAAAAAAAAAAACATGTCCTCTAGGTGAACCATTCATAAAATGATGCTGCAGTTCTACACTTCTAACTCTGGTCCCTTCCACCGTGACTGAGGCTTTGCTCCATGCCAACTGGCCACAGGGTAGGTGACAACTGTCTCCTGTTTTCAGAACCTGGAGAGACAGCTGAGGCTGAACGCTCGGGCCTTCAACCGTCAGCTGGCAGCAGAAAACCAGAAGACACTGGCAGCCCAGACGGCCACAAAGACCCTGCAGGTAGAGGTCAAACGCCTGCAGCAGAAACTCAAGGTACTGCTTTCCAAACAAAATGTGAGAAAATGGTGACAGCCCACGTCCCCAGACACCAGAGTTGCTTATGCATTCCATAGCTGCAGGCTCTGTTAGTAAAATTCTCTAATTTTAAAATTTCTTCTCATTGCCGTTGTGGGCAGATAGGGCGCTGCAATCATTAGATGAGAGAGTACTTACTGTACATTAGAAAAATTAAAGTTTTATTCACTCATGAGACTTGTTTTTTTATTAAATGCATTAATATTATGCTTTGTTTCTACTTTAATGTAATTCTAAATAAATTTCTACATATAAAGTGTCACACTGTACAATCAAGGCCTAATTTTAGTACATGTGCTGCCAAAGGGAGCACAAGGGCAAACCATAATGCCCCACAATTTATTTAAAGTCTCTTTAGAAATGCGTTTTTGGAATCATCTTTTAAGCCAGGCATGGTGGTGTGCCTAGTATACTAGCATTCAGGGGACCGAGGCTGGAGGATCACCATGAGTTTCAGGGCAGCCTGGCACCACAGTGAGATCCTGTCTCAGAAAAAAAATTCTAAAATTTCCAATATTTGGGGAAAGCCAGATAAGACAACTAAAATATAAATGCTTTCAAATCTCAACTAATACATCTTCAGCTTAGTTCTTGAGAAAAAAATCTTCAACTTTTCTTGGATGGGTAAGGAATGTGGATTCCAGGGAGTCTTCGAATCAGATTGCTACAGTCTGGGTACAGGGAGGACTGGGAGACAGATAGAAACCCTCCCTGCGTAAGGCCCGAAAAAAGTTGAGTTTGCTTTTTATCTTGAGTTCAGAAAGCGAGGAAAGAATGCACTGGAAAATGAGCATGACTATACAGGCAGCTTAGCTGTCTAAGAGAAAAGGCTTTGGGACCCGCTGGCCAAGCCACACAGACGCAGTCAGGGAATTTTAATATACTTTCATGTTCCCTTATTCCTATAAGTAGACATTGTGTGCAGCCACTAAATACACATTTTTTTGGGCAGCAGATACACTTAATATTCGATGAAATGCCTAATTAAAACAGAAAACTATATACTAAAATTTTAATTTAGTACGATAACAAGATTGCAAAAATAAATATTTTAGAAATTGTTGAAGGTGTTGCTCAGTGGTAGACCACCTGCCTCGCATGCATGAGACCCTGGGTTCTATCCTCTGCACTTCACAAGCAAAAATCCCTCAAATCTTATTTTTTTAAGAAGAAAAGTAAATGTACTTCTGCACCATCTATTTCTGTGCTTTTATAAAAAGAGACAGGGCAGCTGGGGTGTGGCTCAGTGGCACAGTGCTTGCCTGGCATATGGGAGGTTCTGGGTCTGATGTCCCTGCATGACAAAAGAAAAAAAGCAAAATAAAAATGAGAAACTTGCACAAACCCTGTGACATGATCTCAGTATGCCCTGGTAAGTGAGAAAAGAACAGGGAGAGAAAGCAGGCATTTAGGAAAAGATCAGCAATAAATTCATCCACATTATTTTCATATTTTTAAAAATCAGTAGATAATAGAAAGGTGGAGGGCTGGGGAGATAGCTCAGTAGAACACGTGCTTGCCCAGCAAGCACAGGGTCCCAAGTTCAATCCCCAGTACTGCAAAAAAAAAGGGGGGGTGAAATAAGGTAAAAGGGTCATAGAACCTAAATTTCTTAAATCTCTTCTGCTTAATATGATTTTGAAATCAAGTGAATATTTTGCTTAATTATATACAATCTTTTATAAAAACTAAAAGACTGTACCAAAAAATTCCAAAGTAAATAAAAATACATAAGCCAACTATGTATTAGATTGGTAGCATAATGTCACACAAAGAAACATTCCAAGTGACTTAAAACATTAATTTGATCATATGTTAGTGATATACAAGGTAAGAACAAAAGTTACTTCACATACACACAAATTGTAAACTACTGTTCGTTTTCTACTGATTTTGGTGGTAGTAATGATGATACTGTTATTTTGACACTGATATGTACATACTATATAACATAGTAATGCCCACGTCACTGAGAACTGGTATTTAGGAGACAGAAGAAAAAAGCTACAGAAATAAATAAAAATAACAAAACATTAGAGAGTGAATAAAAATATTATAAACCTTATTTTGATCTGAAGTAAAAGTATAAATTTATTTTGTGTGTGTGTGTGTGTGTGTGTGTGTGTGTGTGTGTGTATTTAGTACAGGGTCTACAGGATCTCACTACCCAGATCGGACTAGGAGTGATTCTCCTGTTTTCAGCCTCTCAAGCGCTGGGATTACAGTTGCATGCCACCACACCCACACCCAGCCTCAATTGCCATCTCAGCATGCCCTGGGGGCGGGGCCAGCGCAGCACACCAGGGATCAAACCCCAGTCCCTGCCTAAGAAGGCACTTTAGTCTGCTGAGCTGGCTGGCCAGCCCTACATTTATTTATTTATTTATTTTTTATTTATTTTTTGTGGAACCAGGGATTGAACTCAGGCCCTTGAGCTTGCCAGGCAAGCGCTTATTCTACTGAGCCATCTCCCTGGCCCCCCTACATTTATTTTTAAAACTGCATGTTTCTCAAATGACCAACTCAGCAGCAATGAGTACCCCTGGAGCTCTCTAAATGGTCTTCAAAGTCCATAATAGTCCATAAACAAGAGCCAAAGCACCTCAAAAAAAACTGTAAGTCTGGTGCACAAGGTCTACTAGACAAGCCTAGGGCTACGGTCATATGGAAAAGGAAAATGTCAGGGGGCAAGAAGATGGCATGTGAAGGGCTTGGGAGCCAGCTAGAATATAGGCTCTAACTGGCCAAAGGTGGGACAGTGTGAACATCAAAACGATAACTTTGTGGACTCCAATGTATCCACACAATCCAAAAGTTCACGGGGGCCAGGGAGATGGCTCAGTGGAATAAGTGCTTCCCTGGCAAGCGCAAGAGCCTGAATTCAATCCCCCAGTTCCGCCAAAAGTTCACAATAACACTTATCGGTAATTACTCATCTTTGGAGGGTTCCAGTACACCACTGGGGGAACCAGTACACTATTTTGAAAACTTATACACAAGGAAAGAGAGACAAACACGTATTTTACTTTTTCTGTGTGAAGTATTCTTCAGAGTAACCATATTGTGTAAGGAAGTTCTGGCCTCCTTTTAAAAGCACTTCCAGGGCCAGCAAGCTTAGGCAGGCACAGGGAACCACAGTTCAATTCCTGGTACCACACACCAAGCCAGCCCCTCCCTCAGGGTGGGCTGAGCAGGCGAAAAAAAAAAAAGCACTTCAGTTGATGAGCTATGGACATAACTCAGCAGTCTAAGTGCCTGCTTGGCAAGTGCAAGGACCCAGGTTCATCCCTGGTACCACATGTGCAGGCCCTGTCCTAGGTGTACTGAGTGGGCTACCAAGCCCCAGCATGATGGCACATGCCTGTAATCCCAGCACTGGGGAGACTGAAACAGGAGAATCACTATGAGCCTGAGCTACATAGCAAGACCCTGTACCAAATACATCAAAATTTTTTTGTTTGTTTTTTATATTTTAGGGAAGGGTCTACAGGATGTTCAGGGTCTCACTACTAGATTTGACTCGTAGTGATCACCTGTTAACAGCCTCCCAACAGCTGGATTACAGGCATGCGACACCATGCCCAGTCTCAATTGCCGTCTCAGTGTGCCTGGGGGTCAGTGTAGCAGACCCAGGGATTGAACCCCGGCCCCTATGCCTGCTTGCAGGCACTTTAATCCGTTGAGCTATCTGGCCAACCCATAATTTTGAGGGGGAAAAAAAAAAAAGAAGAAGAAGCACTTCAGTTGATAAGGAGGAATGGCTTGATCTACCTCACTATTTTAGAATTCCTAATGAGTTACTGGCTCTAATGAATGATCATAAATTGCTATTGACATCACGAGAGAGAAAGCATGAGGTGGCCCTTCCTGATGGCACTACACACCACCACCTGGGAGTTTGGTGCCAGAGCCAACCTAACTCTGGCTGTATACTGAGCTTCATAGTTGATTTAATGGACCGTGGGACAGAAAAACTGGGGCGATGGCACCACGGGGATGCAGTCAGCAGCACCAGATTAAGACTCCACATGACTAAAACAGTTTCTACAACCAACAGCAAAGTAGAGAAGAATGCATGGTGTGGGGGTGTATATTAAAGAACACTGAGAGATCCATTCATCAATATTTGGACCATGTTTGGATCCTAGTTCAAATCAACTTTTAAAATATTGTAAGACACATAGAAAATGAAACAAAATAAGAGGATAGCCCAGTGGTCTAAGGGCCTGGCTGGCAAGTGCAAGGACGGGGGTTCAATCTCAGGTACCACGGTACCACATGCCATGCCAGCCCTGGAGTCCTCAGCATGCTGTGCTGGCCCCAAAATTGGGTGTGGTGGCATGCACCTGTAATCCCAGTACAGGGAAGGCTGAAACAAGAAGATCACTACAAGTACGAGCTGTGTAGCAAGATCCTATGCTACATAAATTAGTTAATTAATTAAATGAATGTTTTTTTTTTGTTTTTTTGTTTTTTTTGCAATACCAGGGATTGAACTCAGAACCCTGTGCTTGCCAGGCAAGCACTTATTCTACTGAGCAATCTCCCCAGGCCCTAAAATTTCTTAAAAAAGAAAAAGAAACAAACTTGATATTTGACAGTATTCAGGTTTATTATTGATTTGAGAGAGTTGAATGATGATATTGTGATTAGGTTTGAAAAGGTACAGCCTTGTCTATTGCAGACACTGAAATGCAAGTAGATCACATTATGATACTTAGGATTTGCCTGAACTTAATCCAGGGTGAGGGAAAGGACCAGAGAGGCTGGTGTGTAGAGGGAAACAGGCGGATTGTGAATTGTTCATCAGTGACCCAGCACATGGGTTCATGGTTACTCTAGTGTGCTCTCTACATTTTATATTTCTTGTATTTCCATTTTCAAAAGGAAAAAATAAGAAAATTACATGTTTTATGTATTTAAGAAAGTGTAGAAATAGATCAAAAAGCCAGGCTGAAGCTAGGCTCAGTGCTGTACACCTATAATCCTAGCACTCTGGGAGGGTGAGGCAGGAGGATTGCAAGTTGGAGCCCAGGCTGTGCACTTTAGTGACTTAGCAAGAATTTATCTCAAAATAAAAAATAAACAAAGGGCTGGTGATCTACCTCCATGTGAAAGCCCTGGGTTCATTCTCCAGTGCCACAAAAAAAGATGGAGAAAAAAAAGTGAGCTGAATGAGAGCTTTTTGTCCTTGCTTACAAAAAAAAAAATCCTCTGGCAAAGACAGAAAACATATTTTTTAAATAAGAACCCATAAATCCATGCATGCTGTGGCTGTAGCTGATTATGGAATGGTATCTGGGAGATTAAAAGCAGATGCATTAGGTCTGAGAGCTAAGTCGGGTAGAAAATTGCAACCTAAATTATACACAGCTCTGCTCCTGGAGGATCCATGGCTCAGGGTTGGCAGAGGGTGAGAGGGATCAGACAGCCTGGGGAGCAGCTTGAAGAGTACAGAGAGATCCCAGACCATTGCTGATCACCCCCTTCCCATGACACAGCTCTGGGCAACAGTGACTCACTTGGGATCGTCCCTGTGCTGCATCCACCAGTAAGGAAACACTATCCAAACTGTGCACGTCTGTAATTCCAGTACTCAGGAGGCTGAGGCAGGAGGATGGCAGTGAATTCTAGGCCAGCCTGGGCTACATAGTTCAAAGCCAGTCTGAACTACATATAGAGACCCTGATTTCTTGGCTTTTTGGCTAAGATCAAGTGAGATACCCTGACTCAAAAACCAGAATTTAAAAATACAGTGCTCACCTGGCCATAAGAGGTGACAGTCCTTCCTCCAAGATCCCCAGGACATCCCTAAGGAGGAATGAAAAAGAAAACAGACTCCAAATAAGAGAGAAAATGGTGGTGACTCCCATGGTGCAATGTGAGAGGTCACGCATGGAGGTGCAGGCCACGGGCACCACCCTACACACAGCTCCAGCTCAGGGCACAGGCCGGGCTCCTCCCTAAGGCCAGGGTGAAAATGCTGTCTCACAGAGGAGAGCAAATTCCAAGGTGCTTGGAAGGCCTTACTTGGGGTGAAGCCTATGGGTTAGCTCACAAGAAACGTAAAGCAAGACTCAGGTACACAAAACCGTAGGACATGAGACAGTGAATCCAGCCCTCCATCCCCCATACTGAGCTTACCTGTTCTGGTTTGTGTCTAGTTGTCCCCCCAAAGCCTCATGCAGTCATTGGGGCAGGCTTCTAGAGTTTGTGATTAATTCATGATCCAATGCTGGGATTATTGGTGTAAATGCTACATCTGCTCTGGGGAAGATAATTTACAAACAATATAAGGGATGGAAAGAGGCTTACTAGCTGCCACAGCCACTGCTCCTCTCTCTGCTCTTTGCTGTCTTCTGCCTCCATAAACTGCTGCCCTCTGCCATGTGCCACTTTGCCTTGGAGCCAGCTGAGTGGGACTAAAACTTCCACTAACTGTGAGCTAAATAAAACTTTCCTTCCTTAACTTTGAGTGTTGGGTATTTTGTCCCAGCAACAACAACAAAAAAATTACCAAGACAAAATTTATACTGGAAGTGGGGCCATTGCTGTGACTATACCTGACTATGTCATTCAGTCGCCTTTAGGAATGGCTTATGGGAAGAGATACAAAAGACTTGGAGATGTCACCTGAAAGAGAAGCACTGGACCACATTTAACTGTTCTGTATGGGAGATTCTGGTCAGAATTCAAAAAACAAGAAGGCTGATAGAAATCCTGCCTACAAAGACCAGGCTGGGGAGGGTTTTTCTGGGAAAAGGAACTGCATTGGTTGTTGGACTCTAGACAATCTGTGTTATGGCTTGGAAGAAGGTTTGTCAGCATTTTGCTCATGTTCAGAGACTTTGCCTGAGATTGAGATTAAGTGTGGTGAACTGATTAATCTTGCAAAAGAAATTTCAAAGCAGTCAAGTGTTGAGGCAGTGGCATGGCTATTGTTGGGGGCTTTTAGTCATATTTACCTTGAAAATCAAGAGCAAAAACCAAGCAGGATGATTTAAAATGTGAGTTTGGCCAAGAAAAAAAAAAAAAAAAAAAAAAAACCTCCAATGAAGTTGTAGACTGCAAAGACAGAACTGATGAGATCCCCATTGCCAAGAAGAAATGGAAAAATAAAAAAGATGACCTGAGGGCACCACAAGAAGGAATAATCTTCAACCTTTTCAGCCTCAACACTGCAAAAGTGAAAGACTTGTGCCTTGCGGGGACAGCCATCGAGTGCCATATCCCAGAATGACAGTGGCAACCACACCAGATTCCAAAATGGCAGCGTTATAAGAAATTTCTTACTTGAAATCAGGGTCAGAGTGATCAAAAATCCAGGCACTCAACCCCTACAACCAAGAGGGAAAAGAGCCTGGCTACTGCTCCAGCTGGCAACAGACCTTGGCGTCACCCACATGACATTGGTTTTAGGCACATGCAGAATGCAAAAGTCCTGAAGTTAAAAAGGCTTCCACCTAGACTTCAGAAGGCCTGGGAGGCCAGGCAGTGTGCCCCTGAGAGGGCAGTATGAGAAGCCTAATGTGTAGTGGAAACACCAGAAGTTTAAAAAATCCAGAAATGTGGATCATCTAAGGAAAGCTCCAAGGAAGGAGCAAAGCAGGCCTAAGAGAGAAGCCATGGAGCTACCACCAAAACTGCGATAGGGGCAGAGCCACACAAAGTTCACAGTTCATCAGATTGCCTCAGATGTTAATATAAAACTATAAATGTTTGCCCTCTTGGATTTTGGACTTGCTTTAGTCCAAATGCTTTGTATCTTGCTGTTTGTACCTTTTGGAATGGTAATGTTTTTCTTGTGCCATTAAATGTTGGAAGTGTTTAACTTTTCATTTGTATAGGCTCTCACAGCTAAAAGTTTGCCTTAGCTCTTGGAGAAGACTTAAAAATTAGACTTTTCAGCAATGCTAAAACTGGTAGGACTTTGATAACTCCTAGAGATGGATTTAAATGTCTTTTGCATAAAGGGATATGCATGAGTCTTTGGGAGTTCAGGGGCAGAATGTTATGGTTTATATTTAGGTATCCCCCAAAAGCCTCATACAGTCATTGGGGCAGCCTTCTAGAATTTATAATTAATTCATGATTCAATATAGGCGATTATGGGTGTGAGTGCTACATCTGCCCTGGGGTGGGTAATCTGCATGCAATATAAGGGAGGGAGAGAGCCTTGCTAGCTGCTGCTTCTCCTTTTTCTCTTTGCTGTTTTTCCCCCACCATGAATGGCTGTCCTGTCATGTGCCATGCTGCCTTAGAGCCAGCTGAATATAGACTAAAACCCCTACTGTGAGCTGAATAAGCCTTTCCCTCCTTACTTTTGGGTGTCAGGTATTTTGTCCCAGCAAAAACAACAACAAAAGTAGTAACCAAGATACCACCTTATCTTGTGTGACCCTTGGTGTGAGAGAAAACAAAGTCCAGGTGTGGTGGCTCAGGCAGCAATCCCAGAACTCTGGCAGGATGGAGTAGGAGGACAGCCAGTTCTAGCCCAGTCTGGGCAATGACTGATAGAGAGACCCTGTCTCAAAATTTAAAAAAAAAAAATAATAGTATCTGGGATGCCGCTCAGTGCAAAGGTCCCGAGTTCCATCCTTAGCACTGGAGAGAGGTGGAGAAGAAGAGGGAAGAGAAGGCAAGAAAAGAGGGAGGGAGGGAGGGAAGAAAGGAGGAAAGAAGAGAGGGAAGAAAAGAAGAAAGGAAGGAAGGAAGGGGAAAGAAGGGAAGGGAAGGGAAGAAAAGGGAAGGAGGGGGAAGAAAAAGGAAGGGAAGGGAAGAGAAAAGGAGGGGAGAAAAGGGGAGGAAGAAGTCGAGAGAGGGAGGAAGGGCAGATGCAGACAAACAAATAGCTGATCCAGGTCAGTATCCCTGGAAAGAAGATATTGTGTCAACAAACTATGATGTTATAAAAATGGAAAAATCAGAAAACAGTAAAAATTAATGTGATTTCCCCTCTAGAAAAGTCAATGAAGAGCTAGAAGATAGTCTATGGCAGTGGTGGTGAGATCTACAGCACAAGCACTGCAGTGGGCTGTCGCACCATCAGAATCCCCCCAAGATTCACCATCACTGGTGCAGGATACTGGGACAAGCTCCCTAAACAAGGAGCTAGAAGAAAAAGAGATAAAAATGACAGACCAAAAGGATATGTTACCCAGATTGTAACAGCCAAATCTTGTGGTGAATGGGTAAAGATGATGGGGGGTTTTTATACAATGGATTCTAGTCTGCCATAAAGAAAGATATGCTCAGAATATTTCTTGGTAAATGGATGCACCTTGAGACCACACTCAAGTGACATAAATTGGACACACATGTGTAAATAATGCATTGGTTTTCTAGTGTAAGAAACCAAAAGTGTAAACAAGGATCAAACGTGTATAATACACACTGTGAAATAGGAAGCAAATGTTCAAACAGGAAAGGGAGAGAGGAAAAAGGAAAAAAACAACATGGAGAGGCCAGCCTGATAGCTCAGAGGACTATAGTGCCTGCTTAGGCAGAGTGCAGCAACCGGGGTTTGCTCCCCGGCCCCTGGGCCTGCTAAGACAGTGACAGACTGGGCATGGTGGCGCACACCTATAGTCCCTGTGATTGGAAGGCTGAAAACAGGAGGATCACTACAAGTCCAATCTCCGTAGTGAGACCCTGTAGATTTTGTAGATCCTGTCCTAAAAATAGAAAAAAAATGGAGGCAAAACTTTAGTAAATGAAGATGGGGGGAAGGGGTTGAAGGGAGGGAGGGTAGAGGAACGGTGGGGGGGAAAGAAAACAAATTACATCATGTACAGGTGCTGCAGATTCTCTGTGATGAATGTGATCACTGTGTGTATCTAAAATGTGTCAATAAAAGATGATTTTTTAAAAAGAGACTATGTTACTCCAAATTATTTAAAAACAATCACTTTAGCTATTTCCCATGGGTTAGTCATTAACCCAGGGCCTGTGGGCTGCCGTTCTCCCCACACTTAGGACTCACCCCACCTCCTTCCAGTGCCACCTGCTCCCCCTCTGGGCTCCAGGAGTGACCCCATGGGAAGGAACAGAAACCTGAGGATGTTTTAGAACCCAGACTATTCCCATTATGCACCGTATAACATGTTACTCCCAAATTTAAGTGACTAAAGGACTGACATGAATTTTGTTCATGAGTTTACAATTTAGGCATGGCTTGCCACAGACAATTCATGAGGGTGACCAAAGGCTGGGAACTAGAACTATCGGATGTCCCACTCCCATCTCTAATGACAGCTGACGTCTTAGCTGGATTTTGACATGAAGCCTACCCATAGACTCTCCATGTGGTGAGGGCACCTTCACAGCTCTATGGCTGGATTCCCAGGGAAAGAATGAAGAGGATGTGGAGGTGGAGGTAGAAATAGAGACAGAGTCAGACACCGAGCAAGCGAGCACCAGACAGGAAGAAGTCACAGTGCCCTTTATGACCTCACTTTCGTTGTCATACAGTATCATCTCTGTCTCATTACATGGGCCAAGGCAGTCCATGTAGTAAGACAGAGATGGAGGTGGAGATAAAGGTAAACATGGAAGTGGAGGTGGAAAAAGAGGTGGAGGTAGAGAAAAAGGAGATTAAGACGGAGGTAGAGGTGGAGATTGAAGTGGAGATGGAGGAGTTGGAGGTGGAGGTGTAGATAGAAAGGTGGATGGATTGGAGGAGGAGATGGAGACAGGGGTGGAGTTAGAGGAGGAGACAAAGATGGAGGAGGTGGAGTTGGAGATGGAGATGAAAATAGACACAGAAACAAGCGAGCACCAGGCAGAAAGAAGCCCTATTGCTCTTTATGACCTTGCCTTGGCTGTCACAAATCATCTCTGCCCCATTCCATGACCAAGGAAGTCCAGGCAGTAAGTGCCACCTCTCAAGGTGGGATCACAAGGTTCTAGAAGAGTACAGGGACAAGAAATTCTACTGCGGCAGTTTTAGGCAACAATAGTCTGCCATGTTAATGTCGGGCATTACTGTCTGGGCTTGGGTGGTCCAGCTCCAGGAACGAAAGGTCACCTGCTCCATGCTGAAACTCATTATCAAAGTCACCCACCACTAGTGAAGGCTCTTTCTAAGGCATGGGCTGCAATAAGAAAACAGAGGCCAGCCTCCTGCAGCTCCCAGATGAGGTACTGCAGCCCCGGCCTACCTGCTTGCCGTCCTGGTCTCCCTAAAGGGTGGTATCTCCTAAGAATGTGCTAATTTTTGGAAACCATTTCTCTTCACTGACCATACCATGATTCCACACCATTGCCCAACCTTCTCTTTGGGTAGGTGAGGGTGCTGGGGATTAAACCCAAGGACTGTGCACTGAGCTACATCCAAAGGCAGTTTTTAAAAAATTTTATTGGCATAAAGGATCTCACTAAATCACTAAATTGCCCAAGGAAGATTCAAACTTGTAATCATCCTGCCTCAAGCTCCTAGAGTACTGGTATTGAAGCAGAAATCCTGACCTAACTAGCATTTTGTTCAGTAAAGCTGCAGGCATTCTGTTCTCTGCCATTGAACTCATCCAAATCATACAATTTGTCATCAAACTGAAATTTCTGTGAATGTGCTAAAAACAACTTTGCTACATACAGCTGTGCTCACCACAAGATACCCACTATATCAAAACCTTCAGCAAAAGCTTATCTCATTCTTGTAACTTCTGTTTGCCACCTTATAAATAAGACAAGCTCTTTGGGATCAATGCCTCAAACTTTGGAGATTACTCCTCTGGGATTCACTAGCATCCATAAAATCTCCCTTCTTCTCCTGAGCTTCTGACTACTGTTGACTCTGTTCTTCCTGCAAGAGTTTCATGGGTGTGCGCCACTGTGCCTCACTTAACTCTGTGACTTGACTTCCCTTTGAGCTCATAGGTCATCTTTCTTATGGGCATTTCACAGGGATTCCATGATCATTCCTAGCTCTGAGGGGAGTTCCTTATCCCCTTGATTCACTGACTGAACTCAGCCACACACATACTCTGGGTGGTGCAGGCCCAGCTCTATGGTTGGTGCCCACTGTGAACCTCTGTTCGAGGGCTGGGTATGTGTGGCTTTCCTTCACAGAGCTTCCTCTTACCCCAGACATACTCTGTCACCTCAGCGGCCAGCTATGTTCTGTGCACTGCCACCCAGTTGCACACCGCCCAGCCCACCACAACCAACTGGTGGAACTGAACTTTCCAGAAAACCAACATCTCCCCTCCAGAAACACTGAAATCTTTCTTTCTTAAGCATCTTTCATTCTGAATAGCTTTCTACTCTACTTTTCTCTTCAACCTCACACTCACAATAACCTGGCCAGCGGCCCAAGTACTGGTCCTTGGGCTCAGTTTCCATAAGAAGGGAGGACAGGACAGATTTCAACATAACATCTTTGCTTCTGGAAATATAAATTCTAGAAAAGATTCCTATTCTTACATTTTATCTATCACTAGAGCAGCTAAAAGTAACTTTGCAGGGGCTGGTGAGATGGCTCAGTGGTCTAAAGCAGCTACTTAGAACAAGCTTATCAAAGCACAGGGACCGCGGTTCAATCCCCCAGCACCACATGCCAGCCAGCCCCGCCCCCTGGTGGGCTGAGCTGCCCCCACACACACACACACCACATAAATAAATAAAATTTTTTTAAAAACAAAGTTTAAAAGTAACTTTGCAATCAAGAGGAGTGCAAATGCAATGCTCTCCAGCTGAGATTACAAAAGGTAATTTATGTTCTTTGTTTTCTATGATGCTACTTCCTCATGAGCCCCACTCACAGATAAGCATAAGCTTTCTGTCTGTCTCCTCCTGCCCAAGGCACTCTCCTCTCCGGCAGCACAGGCCCAGGGGACAAGAAAACACTGTGAAGAAGCTTACTTGCAAAGTCCAGTCCCCATCTCCATCATGAGTCCCCTTGTCAAAAAGCTGGTGCTGTTTGGTGTCTGGAATGGGACACAATGCTAAGGCCTATTTCTGCTCCTTCTGGACCCTACAGATTGCATTCGCAGCAGACTGAGCTCACTTAAATTGTTTTTTGAAGGAAATCAAGATTAATAAAAGTAAATATTAATAGAAAAATCAATATTGTTATTCTTTTTTAGGAAAAGGAGCGTGAGCTTGAAATTAAAAACATCTATACTAATCGAATACTTAGAAATATACGGGAACTAGAAGAATACCCAAAAGGTGTGTTTTTATTCCTTTTACTTAAAAAAAATTTTTTTAGAAGTTGGTATTTTGGGGGCCAGTGAGATAGCTCAGCTGTCCAAAGTGCCTGCTTAGGTAAGCTTAGGCAGGCACAGGAGACCCCAGTTTGATCCCCAGCACCACAGTGGTGCCAGCCCCACCCTTAGGGAGGGCCGAGCCAGTGAAGAAAAAGAAAAAAAATCTAGAATTTGGTATTTTCCATCAGCCTCATTTCTGCTTTGCTAAAGAATCTGCCAAACAGGGGCTGGGGAGATGGCTCAATAGAATAAGTGATTGCCTGGCAAGCGCAAGGGTCTGAGTTCAATCCCTGGTTCCACCAAAAAAAAAAAAAAAAAAGAACCTGCCAAACAGCTCAAGACCACTTGGAAGTGGTTCCTAAAATACAGAACACTTCATGAATTTG
This sequence comes from Octodon degus, assembly GCF_000260255.1. Lineage (NCBI taxonomy): Eukaryota > Metazoa > Chordata > Mammalia > Rodentia > Octodontidae > Octodon > Octodon degus. The sequence continues at coordinate 2,353,573 of NW_004524621.1, read as the reverse complement.
CACGCTGTCCTTGCACAGGGGCCATGCTTATCTTCTCTGCCCCGTTCCAATTTTAGTATACATTTCCTCTAAGCTAGCACTCAAAATCTATTTTTAAGCACCTGGTCATATGCTCCTGATGTATGTAGCCAAAAGGATTTTTTTTAATTCAACAATTTTATTTTATTTTATGTTTTCGAGACAGGTCCTTGCTATGTAGTTCAGGCTGGTCTTGAACTACATTGCTCAGGCTGGCCTCAATTCTCCTGCCTCGGCCTACTGTGTGCTAGGATCACAGGCACGTGCCACAACGCCCAGCCAAGGACGGATACGATGTGTTGGAAGACGGAGAAAGGAGCAGAAATGTTTTCCTGTTTTCCCATTCTTGATTTCGTCTTTCAAGTCCTTACATCAAGTAGAAAGGCAGAATGACTTTTCAGCTGGAAGCAAATACCTGCCAAAACTGAGCTTTCTAAATATATCTGCTGCAGTGTGTGGCTTTTGAAAACGGATTTTCTTGATATATACTTAACCTAACAAGATGCCACCATAAGCCAGACATGGTGGCCCACGCCTGTCATCCCAGCACTTGGGAGGCTGAGGCAGGAGGATCCTCTGAGTTCAAGACCAGCCTGAACTACACAGTGAGATCTTGCCTTAAAAAAAAAAAAGTCCCCTTTAGCTTTTCAGTTTAGTGGATTTTTGACAATGTTTAGACCTATGTAACTCGCAGCCCATCAAGTCCACATTTCCCCAGAAAGGCCCTCACATCACTGTGCAGTCAGAAGTCCATATGCCTGACGTGAGCAACTGTGAGCAGTCCTGAGTGATTAACCCAGGATACTCGGTGGTCCTGGCACAGGATGTCTTCACCAGGAGCCGGCCCTCATCACTGCGCATCTGCAGCTCCAAATCCCACCTGCAGGGGGCATCCTTTCCTCACAGCAGTGCCATCTTAGATCCTAACACCCGATTCTGCTCCCAGCCCTAGGATCCTGTAGCCTTTGCAACCCAAAATGAGACAAGAGAGATGCCAGGAAAAAAAAAAAAAAAAAGGAAACCCCAAAATGTTATATGTACATTGACTATGTAGAACATAGTACACTTTGTTGTATGACATTGCATACTTTAGTGGTATGTTGTTTAAAATCAATATTGTTTCCAAATGTAAAACTACGAATCTCACATGTAATCTACCTATTCTGCAGTTTCTTCAACAAAATCAGTACAAGCAGACAGAAAAAGTTTGTCATTCATAAATATGAGACACCAGGAAACCCAAAAGTCACAAGAAGTTCCAGCTTTGACAACAAAGGTAGGGCAAGTGGGAAATCTTTCTGTGGCTGAACATGTCTGAACAAAAACGACTAAGCTACAGCCCATCACTTGTTATACACGCACAGTATGTGTGTTCATTAGAATAAAATACAAGTTAAAATTATTTAGACTCCCAAAAATGTATTTGTTCTGCTTTTCTAAATTATAGGGTAAAAAGATAACAAGAAACATTCGCCCTAAAGAGAAATCAAGTGAGATAAACTGTGAAATTCCTTATTATGTCAGTAAAGTGCCAAAGCAAGAGGATTCTAAGAGAAAATTTGAAGGTAATCATACCAAGCTTTAAAGATCTCTATGGGATGTCAAATAGCTCAATGGGCAAGAGTTTGCTTAGCGTATCTAAGGCACAAACTTTGCCTATCCTCCAATACTGAAAAAAGTCTCCTATATTCTTATTTTTTTCAATGGTGAATTAGTATGCATGTGTATAACAGCATAAATAAAGCCTGGTATGTTAGTATACACCTGTGGTCCCGGCACTCAGGAGGCTGAGGCAGGAGGATCACAGTGCGTTGAAGGCCAGCTTGTACTATATGAGACCCTGTCTCAAACATAAAAAATAAAAAAAAACACCCAGTTAGTAGAATCACAGTAAAGGAGCACCAGGTGGGCATGGTGGTGCAAACCTGTAATCCCAACAGTGTGGGAGGCAGAGCCAGAAGGGTCACAAGTTTGAGCCCAGCCTGGGCAATTCAATGATTTAGAGAGACGCTGTCTCAGAATAAAAAGTTTAAAAAGGGGTGGGATGTAGCTCAGTCGAAAGCCAGGGGCTCAATTCCCTGTTACCATTAGTAGATAGATGATTAACATAAAACAGTGGTGGATATGTGCCCAGGAAGGCCCACACCTGGACTGGGGGAACTAAGAAAGCTGGAATAACTCCACAGCTTGATGGAATTCTCTGAATGGAAAGCCACCCTGCCTGCTGCAGATTCACGGAAACTGACGTTCGCCTGCACTTTCACTGCGGCCACACTGCCTGTACACGTTTCTACTCATGTTTCAGTTCTTCTGGGTCACTGATAGCGTCCTAACAGTTTCTTCATCTGAAAACTTCTTTCTGCACATATACTGTGTCAGGCACTGCTCTGGCACTGGGAGACGGCACAGAACAATGCAAATCACCCTGCATTGGGCCTCTGCCCAGTGCACACAGGCAGCCCTGGGCTCAGCCCCCAGCCCCCAAAGAAAACTGGCAAATACCCGGCCCTGAGTATTGCTTATGAACAGCTTTTCCTTCACTTCACATTATCCATCCAACTCTGTCCAGAACACCCATGGACTGCAAATGCCACACTTTTTTGAACCATTACTCTTTTTTTCTTTTCTTTTCCCTTTTTAATTTTTTTTCTTTTTTTTTTAATTTTTTTTATAATTTTATTGATAAACAGATAGCAATGAGACAGTTTCAAATCAAATCGCTAGGACAGTTTCAATAACTAACACACTGCATACATTCTTCTTAGTGGTTAATTTACAAACACCATTAGAACATATCATTCTATTCATTAACAGAGTGTAACTATATATCTATCCCATCCACTTTGCATACACAGATACAAAATGGACATTCATCTGTATACCCTTTTTTTCTAAGTTCCGTTATTTGAATATTATAGGTGTGTAAACTCAGCAAAATATTCTAAAAGAGTCCAGAGGCCATAATAGCATTGGGTCTTCTGCCTAACTGGCAATGTCAGAAATTATTGACCTGAGTCCCCCACAGCTTAACTTAACAGCATGGCTTTATTTCTTATATTTTGTCTTCATACTTTTCTACTGGATGGTTAAGACCAAGGTAAAGCAGGACCTATGCAACAAGAGTTGTAGCTTTTTGGTCTGAGAAGGTCAGTGAAATCCCCTCAGGATTTATCCTGAGATCCTGTACCTCAGATTGTAGAGCCTTTGTCAGTGTCAGCCATGTGGATGAGTCACGGCCATTGCTTGGCCAATGTGCTCTCTGTGAAAGCCTGAGAGAGTGTTTTCTCCCCACGTGACTCTCCTTAGGCACACTCTGCGTCATCGATCACTTTCCTCTTTGGCCCCATAATCTTCTTGATTTTTTTTCTTTTTTTGAGACAGGGTCTCACTATGTAATCCAGGCTGGCCTGGAACTCAGGTGATCCTCCTGCTTCCTCCCTACTGCTGGGATTACAGAACCATTACTTCTTTGACAGACACTTATGTCTCATTGTTCCTAAACCAGGCTGCAGTAAACATCCTTCTACTGATCTTTGTCTATTTCTGCAGACTTGTCCCCAGACATGAGGCTGGCTGTTGGCCCACACTGTCCACTTGAAATTTTCATAGATACTGCCAAAGTGCCATATAAAAAGCTCTTGCAATTAATATGCCCACGAGTGGGGTCAAAAATCGCAGTGTCCCCATGTTCTCATCAGTTCTGGGAATTATTTGCCCATAGGATGGGTGAAAAATGTTCTCTTTTCCTGGCTCTATTGCCTACTTGATGATACCGAGAACCTATTCATAGCCTGGCAAATTGCATGTCTTTGCCTATGAATGGTGTTTTCTTTTGATTTCATAATTCCCATGTATTTAGGATAGTCTAGGAATAGATTACACTCTCAGCATGCTCTTTGGCGTGTTGTGTGTGGCCTCCCCTACCCCCGTTGCCTCTACTGTTATTCTTAGCTTTGCTTGGGCATGCATGCACTATGTCTCCGCTCAGCCTTCAAAGACCCTCAAATGTCTGTTTTTCTAACACAGATTTATCAAAGGAGGAGGAGCATCTGGAAGTACATGCAGCGCTGGAGAATGCGGGGAGACAAAAGGAGAAAAAGGCAGATCAAGAAAAGAAACCCCTTTTCCAAGAGCCGGAGCTGCTCCCTGAAGCCGCTCCTGGGGTCCTCCCTGACCTAGACCCAGCCAGCAGCCAGGATGACGGCGCAGGGCGGGACCGGCTCAGAAGAGGCGTTCCACGGGGCGACGCAGACGCGGACGCCGACGTGGACAGGGACTCAGACCGCGATCGCGGCGTCCTGGGCAGCTCCAAGCTGCCCTGCAGGCAGAGGAAGCTGTACGCCTTCTCGGAAGCCACGGAGAACCTGCACCACGGGCTCCCTGCGTGCGGCGGCCACGGCCCAGCACACGGTGTGCACAGGGCTCGCGGCGGAGCTGCGGCCGAGGCCAGGCCGGAAGCGCCCGTCGGCTACGAGCCCTCGTTCGGGAAGTCGGCGCGGACCAAGGCGAAGGACCCCGCCTTCCGGGAGCGGAAGAGCAGCCTGATGGAGGAGCTCTTCGGGGCCGGCTGCGTCCTGAGAGCCGAGCGTGCCGCGGGCGGGCCCACCGGGAGCGCCGACACCCCGAGGCGCAAGGCACCCCCGCCGCCGCCGCCGCCACCGCCTCCGGGCCGGGCCTCGGCCAGCAATGCCTTCGGGGACTCCAAGGCCACCGTGGACAGCTCCGCGAGGTCGTCGTCACCCACGGAAGGAAAAAGAATTGTTTAAATATAACCGATATCTTAATGTACCTCTGCCTGCCAGCCTGCTTCTTATGTGTGAGGCTCTAGTGCAAGAGGGTGTGTGTCAGGGTGTGCACTAGGATTCTCATTAGACTGGAAAATCCAACTCCAAAATCTACTTTATTCTAGCCAACAATAACACTTTTTAAATACAAATTTGCATTATTTTTCTAAAAGAGAGCCACGTCCATTATTTGATGTTTTTGTAAGACCCATTTATTAGATGGCTTTAGTATTCCCTGAGACCAATCGACGTACACATCTTCTCCAGGAAAACATCGCGCCAGCGGTACAGTGGTGGTGGAACTTCCGAACATGGAAGCCGTTTGGAGGAAGAACAGTTCGAACGGAAGACTCTCTTCACGTGGAAATAAGCGCACTGGTTATCAAGCTTGGTTTTAAGAAAATAAAATTTGAGGATACTCCTATTCCGCTAAACTGGGCACCTCTGTGTCTTTCCTCCTGTGTACACCTAAAATTCGGTACTTTTGTACTGAGATTTACCACACACCATAACTTCACCTTTTTTCACTTAATCTTTTTTTTTTTTTTTTTTTTTTTTCAGAACCAGGGATTGAACTCAGGCCCTTGCACTTGCCAAGGAAGTGCTTACTCCACTGAGCCATCTCCCCGGCCCCTCTTAATCTTGTTCTAAAAAGACAAAGCAGTGTTCAGTCAAGCTAGCCACTTAGTCCTAACTAATATATTTATTACTCTCAGCATATTTTAATTTGGGACTACAATGCTTCAAGACTACATTACTGAATTTGCCTTCATTTAGTTACAAAGGTAATTTCTAATCCAGACATTTGAGGGGAGACTCTGGCTTGAGGAATGATTGAAATGATTGCTAAAATAAAGGGAAGCCCTGCAGCAATGGCCCAGGCTTCCTAGAATGGATGGCTACAGATTAAAGCATACAGAAGCAACAGCCAAGCAGGGCCCCAAACAGGTTATTCTTAGACATGGGTGCTTCAGCCAGTTCTCTCCCTCCCCAGTGGCTTTCTTAGACTAGGGAAATACAAATTACTGCAGATCACCCACACCTGTCCTGTCTTCACATGAATTCCTTTTATCTTTGCTTCCTGGTTCTACTAATAAACAGTCACAAAAGCTTCCAAAGGGGCTGCTTTTTCCTGAGACTCTCACTCTGAGGAGTCTTGAGAAAACAGAGCTCCTCTGGGTGGCCTTGAGGTTAAATTGGATGTGGACTCAGAGTAATCTCTCTTCTGCACCACCATGGTCATGAAGGAGGACAGGATACACTGGACTGTATCTGAAGGGGTCTTCAGGTTGGTGTGTGGTATTGACATACTTTTGTAAAATACATTTTTAAAAGGCAGTGGAAGTCAGGGTGGAAAGATAATTGCATTTAAAACCAAGGATGGAATAGATGCTACAACTGGCATAAAATGTGAGCTTCAGGAGTAGGAAGAACAGAAAAGGGGGGAGGGGAGTTAGAGGTCTCAGAGGCTCATGAGGATGGAAAATGACCAAGTTGCCCAAATTCCAGAGAAGTTTGCAAAAACCATTCTTGCAATGGCGTCCTGAGTGACAGTTCAGTGTCTGCCCCTGCTTCCTATGAGATGGAGGAGTTTTCAAATCTTTTCTTCTATCTGCCCACAATAAAAATGTAAGTCCCAATGCTGAATCAGGGCTACCAGACACACTTGCTCACCAAACTAACTTAATACTTAGGGAATGTTGCAGCCATATATATTAAAATGCTTACTCTACCTCAGAGGAGGCCAATTTTTAAATTTTTAGTGTCTTCTGTTTTGGCTTTTTTCTGTTGTCTATAATGAACATAACTTTGTAATCAAGTGGAAATGATTTTAAAATGAAAACATGATCTCCTAAGGTCTAGTAGGTGATAGGTACTCAGTGAAGCACAGAAACAGGCAGAAGGAAGAAGGGAAAGGGGCTTTATTTTCTTGGAGGACAGGGGAGAGAAAGTGGGGAAGGATGAGGAATTCTCTCTGGATTGGAACAAAGGGAGGCCAGGGCTTTTAAGACCTTTTGCCAGGGGATGGGTTTGAAGGAGATGTTTAGATATACCTGAGGGAGCTGCCTGGGGCCTTCCCTGAGGCAGCGGGAAGGGTGGAAGGAAACTGTGTCTCAGGCTAAGTTGGAGAAGAAGGCAGAGATGGTCTTGGGGAAGATGAGCTTTCGTTTTAAGGAAATCAGCCATATTATACAACCACCATAATGATTTTAGCAATTTATACTGGGACCAGAGCCTATCAGTAGAGAAAGTACTATGCTTGCTGTAAAACACAAAAGGCTAAAAATATTGCGCCAACTCTGAAAGATAAGTTTTCTTTCTCTTTCAAATTTTTATTTCCCTTTTTTTTTTTTTTTTTGGTGGAACTGGGGACTGAACTCAGGCCCTTGCGCTTGCCAGGGAAGCGCTTATTCCACTGAGCCAGGAAAAAAAAAAAAAAAAAATTCTATTAGCCCATGTATGAGCACACAACACATCTCTGGGGAGTTGGTGCACATCTGTAACAATACAATTCTTTTAACTTCTGCTTTTCTCTCTCTATCCCCTTCCTTTTCCCTCCCCCAGGCTCATGGTCCACTTCCGATTCACAAAAAGAACCATCCTCCTATTTCCTATTTTGCATTAAATTATCTATACTTTGTGTGGCTGGTAAACTTAGAGCCTGGATATGGTGACAGAGAACAAGATAGCAGAGAAAAGAGCTTGTTTTCTTTACCGTGGTCCATGTGTGCATGACCGCACTCCTGCGGGACTCCATAACATAACACACCTTCATTCTTTCTAAGGCCCATCTATCTCCTTCCTGTTTCTTAGTCCCCTCCTAATTTTACAAAAGTTGTCTTTGTTATAAAACCTGCTTTTGGGTCCGGTGGTCAACAGCCAAAGCAACCAGTGAGGGGGGTGAGCAAAGCTCTGAACTCACCTTGTCACCTAAAGTAGGAGGTCTTCTCCCACCCAACAAGGGGCCCCTTCCTGTCCCTCGAGGGTCTCCAGCCTCAAAAAATTAAAAACCATAATGTACAAAACCCTGAGGCTTTGGAGCTAAAGTCAGTCCTCATCTTGTTAAACAGCCTGAGGTTGGATCACTTCTGCGTCTACACAGTCTGAAAGTGACATCTGAAGAGGTGCAGTTCATAGCCCAAGGCAGCAGAGATGCAAATCTCAACCCAGGCCTCCAGAAACCTCCACAGATAGTTCTAAAAATAAACCAAAATATGTAGTCCAAAACATGGTGCCAAAGAACCAGCAGAACAGACTCTTCCCTGCCAATTTCTGCTGGTCTTTTGAGACGATCAGGTAATGTTTAAATTTTTATCTTTTTATTCTTTTTCTTTTGAATTTCTTACAACTTTTTTGTTATTGTTTTGTTTTATTTTGTTTTTTCTTTAAACCAATCTTGCATATTTATATCCAGTAACCTGAACAACTAATCTGAAGATAATACCATGCAATACAGCAACCATTACTGAATTTCTATTAGTTGGTTTAGTGAAATTTTGTATCATTTCTAATGCTGTTTTTTCATCACTATTTTGTATTCTTTAAAAAAAGGCATTTCAAATAAAACAGTACTTTATTAATATCTATAAAAGTTTAAAGAATTTGAAAACATAAAGTTCTATAATAAATGACCAAGCATTTCACAATTCAGAAGACATGTAATAAATTAACTCAATAATAAAACATATAATAAATAAATCTAGAATGAAGACAGTTAAAAAATACAAATCTGAAGAATATATCAATATTAAAGCGCTGAGAGACAAAGAAAATGTGACTGTCAGGTCATGTCATGAAGATTAGCATGAAAGGTCAACTGCATCTACAGCTTCCAAAGAAAGAAGAGCGAACACAGCAGAGCTAACATCTACAGAGGAGGATGCAAAGCTTTCTGGAGCTGACAAAAGCCCAGTGACTTCCAAGCACAACAGAAACTGAACTGCAAAGAAATTCAAAACTTCACATTACACAGCTAGAACATGATGGCACTACAGAGCACCAGAGGCAAAGTTTTGATTCCCACTACCACAGAAAAAGGGGGAATAAAAAGAACCCTACTGTGGATATGCATGCACCAGCTCCCCGTGATGACTATAGTCATTGTGTACACCGAACACAGACTGATAAAAAACAAAGAGGAAAGAGTCCATCTTCAAAGGAACAACTAGTCTTCCAAACAGCAATGATGCGAAATCCAGAAAACGGGGAGAGTTTCAGCAAGACACTGACAGACCAGCTGCCAACCCTCTGAAACTACTGTAGTAAGAACAAAACAGAAACACATTTTCAGGAAAACAAAAAGTTGGCCCTGCATGGTGGTGCACGCCAGCAATCCCAGCACCCAGGAGGCTGACACAAGAGGATCACTACAGGGGCTGGGGAGATAGTGCAGTAAAATAAACGCTTGCCTGGCAAGCATAAAGGGCTGAGTTCAATCCCCAGTCCCGCAAAAAAAAAAAAAAAAAGGGAGGATCACTGCAAGTTCGAGGCCAGCCCTGTGCTATCCAGTGAGTTCAAGGCCAGCCTGAACTGCACAGTGAGCTCCTATCTCTAAATTTTTTAATCCCTAAATTAATTAACTAGTTAATAAGAAAACAAACAGTATACTGCCATCTCACAAAGGGAAATTCCAAGGCAAGGAACAGCAAATGTTTTCTGGAAAAGACCAGATAGTAAATATTTCCAGTTTATGGAGCTACCCAGTCTGTCACAATTGCTCACCTACACTAGCAAGCTACAAATAGCCAAAGCCCATATATAACAGGTGGTGTGGCTACTTGTACAAGAGGCAGGCTGAACTTAGCCACTGGCTCTGGTTCTGTCTCTCTATTTTATATTTTTGGGTTTTTGAGACAGGGTCTATCTAGTTCAGGCTGGCCTTGAACAAGCTGTGACCCTCCTGCTTCAGCCTCCTGAGTGGGAAATATTAGCATTATATCATATTCTTATTACACAAAACATGTATTTTAGTATTTATACTTCCTAACATTTAATTAAAACATTTTATTTATAAGATGCAGGGTGTAGTAGTTCACCCTTACAGTCTTAGCACTCAGAAGGCTAAGGCAGGAGGATTGCTGGGAGTTCGAGGATAGCCTAGGAATTTAGTGAACATAAAGGAATAAAAGACTCAACCTCCATTCACTATGCCCAGGCTCAGTGAGAAGCAGCACTGAGCTGGCAAGGACAGAGAATGGCCGCCTCACACAGACACAAGCACGGCTCGGTCCACAACGACGGCACGTGCAACAATAAGCCAGCAAATTCTCTCAAGCATGTGTGGCGACACCTCAACTGTGAAGAACACACTGTGAGTGAGAGTCGTCATGGCCCTGACAGGAAGCCAGCATGGGACTTGTGTGTCAGCTGGGAAGGATAGAAGAGTGCAGCTGATGGGCGGTGGAAGGCTCACGGTGCTTAGACATTGGAGAAGAAAACCTTTCCTTACCCAAAATCAGCATCCTGCACCCCTGGCAACGAAAGCCACAAGCACAGACCCTGCCTACAAGTCAGCATAGAGTTGGTGGGCTACCTGGTTATGTAGATGTCACTTTAGATGTCAGCCAAGGAGGGTAAGGAATAGAAATAACCATCTCCTCCAGAGGCCAGGGGCCTGGCATTTCGAGGGGTTGCTTCTCAGCCCCTTACCCCATGCTGTGAGGACAGGCAGGGATATCAGAGGCCACCAGGCCAGGAAGGGTCCTTTGCACTGTCTCTCCTGGTGAAAGGAGCCCTGGAGAAGCCACCCAGCATTTAATGTGCTATCTGACTTCACTAAACAGCAAGGTCTCCACATGCATTCATTTTGTCACAAATGATATGTGAGAAACCCAAAATACAAGTAATTTAAAGGACTAAAGAAAGCAATGAGGGGAACAGGGAGGCTGACTGTGGAGATCGGAAGCTCTGAGTAAGACGGGGAGGCAGGGGAAGGACAGGTGATTGAGATGTTATGTGTACATGGATACCAATCCCCAAGGACAACAGAATTATTATGGGTCACAAACATATAGCAGCAAAATTAAACATTAAAAGAGGAAGCCCGGCATCCTGGCATGCACAGGTAATCCCAGCATTTAGGAGGCTGAGGCGGGAAGGGAACCTTGAGTTTTAAGCCAGTGAGTTCAAAGCAAATCTCAGCTACATGGCAAGGCCCTATGTCAAAAAGAGAGAAAGATAGAAAGAGAAAAGAAAAAGAAAAGGGAAAGAAAGTGAAGGAAAGGAAAGGAAAGCAAAGGAAAGATTCCAGGCATGGTGGTGCACACCTGTAATCCCAGCACTCGGGAGGATGAGGCAGGAAGACCACCATGAGTTCCAAGCCACCCTGAGCTACACACAAAGTTCCAGGCCAGCCTGGACTACACAACCAAGACCCTGTCTCAAAAAAATGAAGAAAGGCTCAATCAAAGGTGATCATGAATTTGTATACACAAAAGTTTTCCTGGTCAGTCAACTACAAACTTATGACAAAATTAGTATAAAAGAGTACTACATTAAGGATATTTTATGTCACATCTGTTACATAAAACAATAAAATGGCTTTTAAAAATATCATTATATGTTTATGTTCTATTCTTTTTTTTCAAATCACAAACCTCTATTGTTCCTAAACATGATGCCCTCCACATACAGAAAAGCAAAGCGCTGACGCTGGCGCAGAGACCCCAGCGTGGAGCGGGAAGACACTGTGCCTTTTACTCTTCTTCTGTACTTGACACAAGTGAGACTTGAAAAAAAGGAATGAGTTTTATTTTTTTAACGTTTTACTTTTATAATTTAAAAAGGAAACTGTTACCATTTTGCAAAGGGGGAAGGGGATGAGTTTCACACACCACCAATTCCCCGCAGGGAAGGCAGTCACTGTATACTGCAGGCAAGAACCAAGGGAAGTGTTCAATTTCAAAAGCCTACTTTATTTTTTTTTTTCATTAAGAGAATGCAACTATATATCTATCCCAACCACTTTGAATACACAGATACAAAATGGACATTCATAGTTATATCCCAATTTTTTTAAGTTCCATTGTTGAATATTATAGGTGTGTAAACTCAGCAAAATATTCTAAAAGAGTCCAGTAGCCCTTAATAGCATTGGATCTTCTGTTTAACTGGCAATGTCAGAAATTATTGACCTGAGTCCCCCACAGCTCAACATAACAACATGGCTTTACTTCCTATATTTTGTCTTCATACTTTTCTACTGGATGGTTAAGACCAAGGTAAAGCAGGACCTGTGCAACAAGAGTTGTAGCTTTTTGGTCTGAGAAGGTCAGTGCAATGCCCTCAGGATTTATTCTGAGATCCTGTACCTCAGATTGTAGAGCCTTTGTCAGTGTCAGCCATGTGGATGAGTCACGGCCAATGCTTGGCCAATGTGCTCTCTGTGAAAGCCTGAGAGAGTGTCTTCTCCCCATGTGACTCTCCTTAGGCCCACTCTACATCATCGATCACTTTCCTCTTTGGCCCCATAATCTTCTTGATCAGAAAATTTGGGACACTACCGAGGTACATGACGTTACAGTACAAGTTCTCATATGTCCTGAGTCTTAATTGACCTTAGAAGGCTAGGGCCAAAATGTTGGCTTTCCTTGTAGCCCTCCTTTTTCTCTAATTTTGGTCTGCAAACTTAGGTTGTTAACCATCCAGAAGACGAGCTTATTGTTATTATCATCAAAAGCGTACTTTAAAGGCACATAAATCAATGTTGATAAACACATGGAGTACTGTGGAAGAATCATAAGAAACTGCCAACAGTGGCAAGTTGGGAATTTGGTGACAGGACAGTGAGGAGTCAGAAGTCATACTTCCTTTGCTTTCCTTGGTGTTATTTGAGAAAGGGTCTCACTATGTAGCTCCAGCCCACTGAATTCACTCTGTCCAGGCTGGCCTCAAATACTCTGTGATCCTCCTGTCTCGGCCTCCCAAGTGATGGGATTAATATGTGTGCATCACTATGCCCAGTCCAGAAGTTACACTTTCTGTACCCCTTTCTGTATCTTTTTAAATCAGTACCATGTTTACTATCTATTTTTATACAAATACAATTTCATAAAGCCACAATAATGTGACATGCAGAGGACATTTACATTTCCTACTTAACTGTCAGACTACTGAAACGCATGAGAGGCTGCGCGTCTCTCCCTCTGCCTCGGGGAGCTGTCACAGCTCCTGCCACCACACGAAGAGAATGGGGGTCTGCGCAGGGCTGCTCTGCCCGCTGAGCACCCAGGGTGCCTCACAGCACAGCACAGAAGGAAGGAGCTGGCGCCAATTCCTCGAAGGGACTCAAGCTGCACTCCTCCCTGGGTGGCTTCTTCTTTTCTGTGGCCAGTGTCCCCTGGAGGCGGCAAGAAGGTCTGAGAGCCCGGTGGCCAGGGCCTGCTAGAGATTCTGCAGCACTTAACACGCTCTGAGTCCTGCCTCGGCAGGCGGAGCTGGGTTGGCTGAGTCCAAGTTTAAACACCAGTACCAAAGCCAGCCTACTGGCTTCAGTGTGACGCTGCACTATAGGTCTGCAGCTCTGTCTCACAGCACAGTGAGGGAAAACGCTAATGAGCGCCTCACTGTACACGAAGGGAACAGAGAGCACAAAGAGAATCTCTGGAAACCACTGACCAACTCAGCCTTGCTGAGCAAAGGCCAAGATCCAGCGTCAAGGACAGCCTGCTCGCAGCAAGAAAGTTCTAGAAAGAAGTTGCACAAGCACCTGCCAACACTTTAATTAGAAAAAGTGCTTCAAAAAACAAGTAGCAGAATTTTACTTTACAGTCCAAACAAGTGTCAGTTCAGATAAATTTAATCAGATCTCCCACTTTGCTTTTTCTAGACCGTGAAATGGTTGTAAAATACAATTCATTTGAAATACCATCTGAGTACAAAGCAACCTGGTCTCATGAATACATTTATAAAACACCATGATGAAAAATTAATAGCTTCAAACAAGTAAATAACATGTTATATAAATGCTTGTCTAACAAATGACATTTTAAACAGAACAGAAAGCCCAAATGATGTTTTTTGGGGGGGTTTTTTGGTGGAACTGGGGATTGAACTCAGGCCCTTGCGATCGCCAGAGAAGCACTTATTCCACTGAGCCATCTCCCCAGCCCCACAAATGATGTTAATTAGTGTTACTCTTTCAGCTGTACTATGTGAGATTAAATAACAACTTTGCAAATTGTAGTATGGTACTTGGAACTGATTGTTAACTAGGTCTGGGAGGCACAAGTACCAAAAATGACAAGAACCAAACCAACTGTTTTCTGGCTGGAAACAGTTCGGGGTCACAGTAACAAGCTCAAGCTTGTGCCGTGTACTCAACAACCAACCTGTCTCTGGACAAAGGTTTTGCAACAAAAGCGTCAAATATTAAATAAGGGGCCAGGGAGATAGCTCAGTAGAATAAGCGCTTGCCTGGTAAGCACAAGGGCCTGAGTTCAATCCCTGGTTTAAAGAAAAAAAAA
>NW_004524621.1:2328917-2339207 GCF_000260255.1 Octodon degus | reverse complement strand
CAAAGCAAGGTAAGACTACAGTGGTATTAAGTTGCTTTCTAAATTGAATAAAAAATAGAATTAAGCCTTATTAAAAAATTTTGACCTTCCAGTTGGCAAGAAGGCCAAAATATGCCAATGGTACAATCAACATGTAAACGCCATGAAAAGTTTCACATTTATTACAAACTTGGCATAATCTTGGTTGGTACACAAGCATCATAAAAGAGGTTTTCTGGCTCAATAACAGGTATACAAAAAAATAATTCTTGTAAGAATTTCAAATAAATTACAAGGACAAACATATTCAACAGAAAAAATAAGCCTTCATGCTTTTGTTCATTGGATTTTTAACCCAAGAGAAAATCATTTTTAAAGTCTTGTATCTGTATTCACTTTCTTTTTCAGCTGAAAGGATGAAGTATGATAGCCACAACTTTGTTACAGACCAAAATCCAACAAGTGATTCCGACACCACCTGAAAATAAAGAAACACGAACATAAGAGATGGAGCCAAGGATCCTTCCCACAGTCATGCCACTATTTCTTTAACTTTAGGATCTAAGAGAATTTCCATTCTTTCTCAGCTGTGCAAATAAAAACTAAAAAATCTGTGGGTACAGATCCATCAGACCTAGACATGGGTGGTGGTAGGGGCTGTGTAGTTACCAGCAGGAATCCCTGGACAGCTACAGAGCCCACCAGCGAGATGTGGGCTATGCTGCACAAACACACTGTACCACACCCTGTGGGATGATTTCTTCTTTTCTCAAAAAAGCATTTTACACAAAGCAGTGCTGACCCACCTGGGCCTCCCTCAGCCCACTGACAACCAAGACAGTGAGCATCCCCCTTCAGAAGAACAGCCTACAAGAGTGACCAGTGGCTCCCAGGACACATGCAAAGCGCCCTGCCTAGCTGGCTGTGTCAAGAGAAGGAAAAGGGCAGAGCAGGACAGGGGACATGGCTGACTGGGAGTCCTTGCAGTAGCTGATTCTCTTGAGACAGTAATTAACCTGCAGCATCATCCCAAATCACAGCCACAGACTGACTGGCAAGGACGCATGCCACACCACTGGCTTACACAGCTCAAATTCAGGACCAAAGTCAATGCCCTTTAACAGGAAAGCAGCCAGGTGTGGTGCCACAGGCCTGTCACCCCAGCACTCAGGAGGCTGAGGCAGTTGATGGTCATGAGTTTGAGGCCAGCCTGCACTACACAGTGAATTCAAGGCCAGCCTGAATTACATAGCAATATCCCGCCTCAAAAAACCAAGAAAATAGCCAAGTAGGACACATCCAAACATCCCAGTGAGGAGTAGCTCTAAAAATTCTTCAGGAAAAGAGGTTGATGGATGGATGCACTACCAGATGAGTGTGTCTGTACCCCACCCATTACCATGCTGAAACCCTAAGCCCACAGTGACTGTGTAAGAAGGAAGCCCTATGGGAAGTGGCCACGCCAGGAAAGAAGCCCTTCTGAGAGAAGCCAGAGGAAAAAAAAGAGGGGGAAGGAAGGTGGAGATGGAGATGGAGATGGAGACAGAGTAGAGCTCTTCCTCGCACCACCTTGGTAGACCCAGTGAGAGGGGGGCTGTCCAGACACTCAATCTGCTTGTACCTTGGCCTTGCATTTCCCAGCCTTCGAGAAAGTGCTGATGCAAGAAGGATATGTAGGGGCCAGGGAAATGGCTCAGTAGAGTAAGTGCTTCCCTGGCAAGCGCAAGAGTCTCAGTTCAATCCCCGGTTCCTCGAAAAAAAGGGTATCTGTGCTGTTGGTACATGAAACAGTCTATGACCGTTCCTTATAGAAGCTGGACACAATAAGATACAAGGTTTTTTATTTTTTATGTTTTTGGCGGAACTGGGGATTGAACTCAGACCCTCAAGCTTGCCAGGGAAGCGCTCATCCTACTGAGCCATCTACTGGCTCCCACAATAAGATATAAGGGAATGAGCCTCCAATATAAAGCAAAAAAGTTGGCCAGAATGGTGCACACCTGTAATCCCAGCACTCTGGAGACTGAGGCAGGAGGATGGTGAATTTGTTTTTTTTTCCATATTTAGGATAGGACCTACAGGATCTGCAGGGTCTCACTATGTAGACTGTATTCATAGTGATCCTCCTATTTCCAGCCTTCCAAGAGTTGGGATTACAGGCACACACCACCACACCCAGTCTCAACCTCCATCTCAGCACACACCAGGGGCAGGGCTGGCATGGTATGCCGGGGATCAAACCCCAGCCACTGCACCCTGCTTAAGCAGGTGCTTTAGTCTGCTAAGCTATCAAGCTGGAACCACCCCTGATATGCGCTGAGACAGTGATCGAGACTAGGCATGGTGGTGCATGCCTTTAATCCCAGCTCTTGGGAGGCTGAAAACAGGAGGATGGTGAATTTGCACTTAGCCTGGACTACATAGTAAGATAGAGGCCAGCCTGAGCTGCATCATGAGACCCTGTTTCACCCTACCTCCAAACAAATATGTGGTATGATAATTAAAATTAAAAAGACGCATAAGATGGCATGTGCCAAATATCTAACTGTATCTAATGAAAAAAACTAGGCTGGAAATATTCCACAGCTCTAAGAGGAGTCTTCCATAACTAATGAACTTTATAGAAAATATAAAGTGCTGCCAGTATTTCTAATCAATCTACAAGGATGTGGACTAAGTCTAACATCCCAAAGGAGCACCTTTCAGCAATAAAAGACAGCCGACAGCAGCAAGTGCTGGAGAAAAGCCAACCACATCCAGGATTGGGAACTACAAGTGGAAGTACCAGGACGCTCACAAGCCACACGTGGCTGTGGGTTCCCAAAGCAGAGTGCGGCAGTGGGGGTGACTTGACAAGCCACACAGCTTCTCCAGCCCCTCTGGAAGGAGGTTCAAAGTTCAGTTCAACACACAGGCTGTGAAGACTATAGGAACTCACCTTCCGTCACAGGCCTCTCCCTCAGCCTGTCCACAGCCTCCTGCCATGTTTTCCAGAAAGTTCTTACCTGCCACTTTGGTAGGAAAGGCCACCAGACGGTCCAGTGGGGTTATCCATTTGCTTGGCACCACAGCCACAGGGACAGAATAGTATTTCCAGATGAGTGAGATCATCAGGGCAGCCTGCAAAGACATTACTGGTAAGCAAAAGAGACCTGCTGGTGTCCCCATGAGCTCTCAGCACATGCCTGGGCCTTCTTATCATAAGGTAACAGGAAAATCTCCAAGGAGTTCAGTGTGGATATGCCCGAGAGTCCCCATTTTCTACAATTCTGACCAAGAGCAAAGGTGCCCTTGCATCTCACTCAGGACTCACAGGGCTGGTGGGCACAGTGGGAAGGGCGAGGATGGCCCCCATAAGGGCCTGCCTCCACCCCAACCCCAACAAAGGAAACAGAGGGAAACAGGCAGGGAGAGAGGGAGAGGAAGGGTGACACAGGAAGGCACACACAGAACTTAGTTCTAGGTGTCCAAGTAACAGGCCAGCAGGACCCTGAGCCCTGGGCTGCTCTTCCAGATGTTAGCAACCCAGCCACCGCAGCACACTCACCTGCAGGATATAGAAAGCCACACTTATAACCCATTTTATCTTGGCTAACTGAGCCGTCCGCGCTTTCACTGAAAGGAAAAACAGGAAGAGTCAGAGTGTCAGTGTTTCAAACTGACAAAGTACCTACAGACACAGAAACGTTGTCTCCTCTTAAAAGGTCCTTTCTTTCCTTAAATTTTTTAAAGTTATGTATTTATTTATTTGGTACAGGGTCTCACTACACAGCTGGGACTCATAGTGATCCTCCTGTCTCAGCCTCCCCAACACTGGGATTACAGGTGTACATCAGCACACTTAGTTCCAGGGTTAGCATGGCATGAGGTACTGGTGATTGAACATGGGCCCTTGAGCTTGCCAGGCAGGTGCTTAGACCGCTGAGCTATTTCCCCAGACCAAAAAGATCCTTTCCAATCATAAATGCAACAACCACTCAGTTTAGAAAATATAAAATGGAAGGGGCCAGCCAGATAGCTCAGTGGACTAAAGCACCTGCTTAGGCAGACACAGGGACCGGGGTTCAATCCCCAGTGTACCCAGCTGGCCTCGCCCCCGGGGTGCACTGAGATGGTAATTAAGACTGGGTATAGTGGTGTGCACCTGTAATCCCAGTGCTTGGGAAGCTAAAAACAGGAGGATCACTATGAGTCCAATCTGTGTAGTGAGATCTTAGACCTTTATGAAATACATAAAAATTAAAAAATAAAAAAATTTTGAAAAGTGAAAATATAAAACGGAACTTTTTAAGTCACCCACCATCTCATCTGTTACTATTTAAAAGAGTAACCCGGGCCTGCGAGATAGCTCAGTGGTCTAAAGCACCTGTTTAGGCAAGCTTAGGCAAAGCGCAGGGACCAACATTCGATCCCCAGTACATGTCACACCGGCCCTGCCCCCAGGGTGGGCTGAACCAGCCACATACACACACAAAAAGAGAATCCTACATGAGATTTGAAGAGATTAAATTTTGAAAACCTTAAACATTTCTGATTGAAATCAGAAATTCTTCCTATACTACATGTGGCACTTATCAACAGAACTGAACTTTCTCCCCTATTTCCACCCAGCCTGTGGTGTACAGGCATTCAAAGTCAAGGCAATGCACAATGGTCCCCACCTATGTGCCTCTCCCTTCACATATGGACGGAACCTTGAAGACAACCTGAGAGAAGGTCACAAAGGGTACCATCCAGAGAGGACAGGAGGCCTTGGGAACCCACTATGGGATCATTTCTGGGTATCCCTAAAAAAAGTACTGAATTTGAACCAGGCATGGTAGTGCACACCTGTGATCCTAGCACTTAGGAGGCTGAGGCAGGAGGATTGCCAAAAGTTTGAGTCCAGCCTCAGCTACACAGTGAGTTCAAGTCCCAGCTGGATTATATAGCAAGACCTTGTCTAAAAAGACAAAAGAAAACACAAAGAAAGGAAAAGCACTGAATCTGGAAAAAACAAACAAAACAAAAACGCTGCAATGACAAGCTGGCTCTGAAGAAGATCTAAGAGGATCCCTGGATGTTTCTGCTTTTAGAAAACAGGCTCCCCAGCCACACAATAAGAATGGAGGCAAAGGCATGGGACTCTTCTGGACAACTCAAATGCCATCAACACGCAGACACCTAAGCAATAGAGTGCTGTGCGGGTCTGCAGCCTCTGCCCAGCCAGACGTGGTACCGTGCGTCTTGAGCTTATCCGTCATCTTGTTGATCTTCCTCTCCAGGCGGGCGTATCTGGCAAATTCGTCCATCATGTTGACCGTGGCCAGTTCCTGCTTCATGTCCTGGATTTCGGCCCGCATCTGTGACTCCTGCTCTGCATCCTTCTGCAGCACCCGAGACAACTGGAGAGGGAGATGGCTGGGGTGACTGTCCTGGCCCACAGTGGAGCAGGGTCCCCCACTGAGGAGGGCAGTGAGCCCTGACCATGAAGGGATGTGGCTCCTGCACATCTTCCAGCCAGGCTGGACTGTTCCAGGACTTGCAGGGCTCAGGCTGTGGCTGGGCACACTGAGAGCAGCCCCGCACTGACTCCCAAGCCACTCCTTGAGCCCTGCAGGACTAGAGCACACCCGGGCACGCACCCTTCTCCTCACTGGGTATCCCACCCAGGCACACACCTTCATCGACAAAGAGGGGCTTTGCGCCTCTCTTCCTCCTCCCTGTGACATCATGAAGCCCAAGATATCCCAGGTATTTGCTTCTTTTTTTTTTTTTTTTTGAGATAAGGTCTTGCTATGTAGTTTAGGCTGGCCTCAAACTCATAGCAAGGATGGATCACTATGGGACAGGTAAGTATCATTCACTGCAACTGCACACCTGGGATAATAAAATGAAACCAATTCTAGGAGGCCGGGGAGATAGCTCAGTGGAATAAGTGCTTCCCTGGCAAGCACAAGGGCCTGAGTTCAATCCCCAGTTCCACCAAAAAAAAAAAAAAAAAAAAAAAAAGAAAGAAAGAAAGAAACCAATTCTACCACAGAGCTTTCATTTGAGTGACATGGGCCCTGCATGCTCTGCAGGCCCAGGAGAGGTGGGCATAACAAGGAGGAATGCAAGGTATGGTGAAGGGAGTGCCCACAGCAAGTGTCAGAGCCCAGGCAGGTCTTCCCTTGGAGGGAGGACTGGTGAGGGGTACTGAGGGTTACACAAGTGCATAGTGGCAGGGACTTAAGGCAGTCATTTCACTGGGTAGAAATCCGACACTGAGCCAAATGGGGCAACACAAGACTGTAAATCCCAGCATTTGGGGAGTGTGAGACAGGATAGCAAGTTCAAGAGCAGCCTGGGCAAGTAAGGGAGAGCCTGTCCCCAAAATGTGGGCAGGGGTGGGGATGTAGCTCTGTAATAGTGTGCTGCTGGCTTTGACTCCAGTGGGGAGGAAGAAAAAGACATTCTGACATATGCTACAAGGTAAACAAACCTGTAAGATATTAGACTGAAAGAACAAAGTGTGATTTTATCTCTATGGGGCTGGTGGTTGTCTGAGGCTGGAGGAGAGAGTAATGGCAATTGTGTAAGGGGCACACAGTCTTTTATGAGGTGAAAAAATTCTGGGATGGTGATGGGTTGCACAACAATGTACTTAACACCACCAAACTATACAGTTAAAAACTGTTAACATGACGGTTATGGTTTATATTTAGTTGTCTTCAGGCTGGGCAGATAGCTCAGTGGCATAAGTGCCTGACTCTCAAAAAAAAAAAAAAAAAAGAAAAAGAAAAAAATTTTTTTAGTTGTCTTCGAAAGCCCCATGTGCTTATATGTGAGGCTCCTGGAACTTCATTGAGTTATGGGGGTTACACCAACTTCTTCTCAGGAGGCAGGGTCTGGTCCGAAGAGGTGGGCACAGTGGAAATGGCCTGAAGGGTCCCTCTCCCTTCCTGGTTTCTCCCTTTCTTTAATTCCTGTCCATGCCCTGAGTAGATCTCCACCACGCCCCTCTGCCACACTTCCCTGCCTTGGAAGCAACTAACTATGACTGAAAGGAGCCAAAGTAAATTTCCTTAAGTTGCAAGTGTCAGGAATTATATCTCAGTGACAAAGTTATTCAGACAGCTCTGCAAAGAATACCCAATTAATATTGGTAGAATAAAACATGCAAGAAGCAAAAGTTCTACTGAGTCTTATATGCACCCCTCCAACAATTTATATTAAGAGGAGAAAGCAAGACCCGCATGCCCTCTGACATCTTAGGGCATCCTACCCTGCCCTGGGCATTTGCCACCCAACCCCTATTCATGCACCAATAGGTAGGAGGGCAGAACAGGGAGAATCACAAAGTGATAACCACTCAGCAGTCACCAGGTAAGAGTGACTTGGTGCAGCTACAGAATTGAGTAGGTAACAGAAGATGATGACAGCCACCTCTCTGTATTCAGGACACGGTGACACGTGAAAGGCAGTCACTGCCAGGGCGGGATGCAATAAGAGTGCCCCCCAATGCTCGTGGCTGCCCTGCACACAGCAAGCACCACACTCTAGGGAGATTCTCTCCCTACCCAGTCTCCCTGCCCCCCACAACCAGAATGAGGACTCCTGCACCCTGGCATCCATCACTCAGGAACCTTGCACCAGTGACAACGGACTCGAGCCCTCCGGGAAACCCTGCCAAGCACACCTGAGGCCCATCATCAAGGGAGCTGAGCTCTCTCAGGTCCCGAGTCAACCAAGTGAGGCTGGCCTCCAGGTCTCGAGGTCACCCCGCCTGTGGCTGCTGGAGATCCTGCCACACGAAAGCGTGACCAGGTGTCTTCCACTGTCAAATCCAGCAAAAGGATTTTAGAGAGGAAGCCTCAAAACATTCAGGCGCTAGGAATCACCTAAAAAATATAAAAGACCAAGCCTAGCGTGGTGGCACAGGTCTGTAATCAGCACTCGACAGGCTGAAGCAGGAGGATCGCTACTAGTTCATGCCAGCCTGGAACACACAATAAGACTCTGTCTCTAAAAAATATACATTAATAAAATTTTTGGTTAAATCGTAAAGTACAAAGCAGACCACGCAGGCGTTCCAGCAACCGAACTTGGCTCTCAGGCGGCACTGGGCTAGGCCGACCACGTTGGTCCCGGGAAAGCCCGGCAGGCACTTACGAAGGAGGACAGGGATGGGAGGAGGATCCGAAGGACGTTGCACCCAAACACGAAGCTGAGCACCAGCAGCCACGCCCAGCGGTCGGCCTCGGCGGCACCCATCCCAGACACTCCAGCGACCGGCACTCCGCTACGGCAGCTGCTAGGGGACCGCTTCGGGATGCGCGTGCGCAGTGAGGCTCAGCAGCCCGCTGGGGAGCCCCGCTGCGCCTGCGCACTGCGCCCAGTGGGCGGGGTGTGGGTGGAGCGGTGCGTGCTGTCCTGCCTCGCTCTGGCCTTCCGAGCTTCCTAGCGCTCTTTGTTACTGTACATTTCGCTAAACTGGGTGAACCCGTTTTTCCATAGTTGGACTTATGCGGGCCATCTAATTTAGCTGTCTCTGCAAGCCGTTTGTATTACTATTATCTTAATATGTTCTTTAAATGGACTCACTTTTGTGACTAAATAATTTTATTTTTTTTTTAATAAGCTCTTCCAGTCAGGTGTGGTGGTGCATGCCTATTATCCAGCACTGCGGAACCTCGGGCAGAAGGTTTGCCATGAGTTGAAGGCCAACCTGGACTACACAGTGAGTTCGGGGCCAGCCTGAATTACACATCAAGACCTTGTCTCAAAAAAAAAAAAAAAAAAAAAAAACTAGAACTAAGAGCTGGGGGTCAAAAGCTACAACTCTTGTTGCATAGGTCCTGCTTTACCTTGGTCTTAACCATCCAGAAGAAAAGTATAAAAACGAAATATAAGAAGTAAAGCCATGGTGTTATGTTGAGCTGTAGGGTACTCAGGTCAACAATTTCTGGCATTGCCAGTCAAGCGGAAGGCCCAATACTATTATGGGCTACTGGACTCTTTTGGAATATTTTGCTGAGTTTACACACCTATAATATTCAAATAAAGGAACTTAACAAAAAAGGGTATACAGATGAATGTCCATTTTGTATCTGTGTATTCAGAGAGCTTAGGATAGATATATAGTTACATTCTGTTAATGAATAGAATGATTTGTTCTAAAGGTGTTTGTAAATGGGATGTCAAGTCCGCATCTTGTACAGCAATTAAACACTAGGAAGAATGTATGCAATGTATTAATTATTGAAACTGTCTCATTGCTATTTGTTTATCAATAAAATTATGGCAAAAAAAAAAAAAAGAGCTGGGGGTCTCCGGGTTCACCTGTAATCCCAGCACTCTATAAATTGAGGCTGGAGGATCCCCTGAGTTCAAGGCCAGCGTGAGTTTACATAGTGAGGTCTAGGCCAATCTAGAATACACAGTGAGACCCTGTCTCCCAAACAAAGAGAGGGAGCGGGGAAGGAGAGGAAAAAGAACAGCCAACCACAGCGACATAATCCCAGAACTTTAGGAAACTGAGTCAGGAGAATTATAAATTCTAGCCCAGCACGGACAATTTAGGAAGTTAGAGAAACTCTGTCTCAAAAAGTTTAAGAAGGGCACAGAATAAAGCACCTGTATAGGCAGAGCTCATAGCAGAGCCGTAGTGCTATGAGACAGCGACTGAGACTGGCATGGTGGCGTAATCCCAGCTCATGGGAGGCTGAAAACAGAATCACTATCCAATCTACATAGTGAGACCCTGTAGACCCTGCAGACCCAGTACTAAATACATAAAAAAAGAAGGAAGCTCTGTATAAAGACCCTGTAATTAATCCTCAGCACCCCCCAATTAAGTGCTAATAATTGAAGGTTAAATTCTACTAGCATGTAGAAAGAAAATAGTATATATAACACTATGAGTCAGCCTGAAACTGGTTCAGTTTAAGGGATCAATATCATTATTCACACTATCCAAAAGAAGTAGAAGCAACCCAGTGTCCAAATGCATAAATGAAATGTCACATATTATCCAACCATAAAAAGCAAGGGGGCCAGGGATGTAGCTCACCAGGACAGTGTTTGTTTGGCAAACAGCAAGACATGAGTTTGAAAAAAATAAATAAAAAAGACATGAGGTGAATGAAAGCAAGAGACATGAAAATGAATATTGTGGGACTGTCCTGCTTCAAGGCTGTATATGGTGAGATTTTTGGACTTATGTGTAAACATAAGAAGTATATAATTCTGCCTATTTTTAAAATATATTCTAATTTTTAAATGTTTTTTATCATATTCTGTAGGGACTTAAAGTTCAACATAGCAATACTTGATGAAAAATACCTATTC
>NW_004524621.1:2326215-2328308 GCF_000260255.1 Octodon degus | reverse complement strand
CCCAATACTATTATGGGCTACTGGACTCTTTTGGAATATTTTGCTGAGTTTACACACCTATAATATTCAAATAAAGGAACTTAACAAAAAAAGGGTATACAGATGAATGTCCATTTTGTATCTGTGTATTCAAAGTGGTTAGGATAGATATATAGTTACATTCTGTTAATGAAGAGAATGATTTGTTCTGATGGTGTTTGTAAATAGGATATCATGTCCACATCTTGTACAGCAATTAACCACTGGGAAGAATGTATGCAGTATGTTGATTATTAAAACTGTCCTACCAATTTGATTTGAAAAAAAAAAAAGAAATGAAGGGAGAGGGAATGGAAAGAATGGGTAAGAAATTTAAAAATGGACTGGGATGTGTTACATCCTGTACCAGCTCCACATAATGAATGTAAATATTTTATACTGCAAACATGTACAAAAAAGGTGATCAAAGATGAGTGAAGTAAAGGGAATAAATGAGGAATTAAGAAGAAAAAAAAAGACATGAGCTCAATTCCCGGTACCAAATAAAAAGACTAAGACTAAAGACAACACTATAAATTAACCCAGATATGGTGCTGCATACCTGTAATCCCAGCACTCAGAAGGCTGAGACAGTAGGACTGTAGTGAGCTTGAGGCCAGCCTGGGCTACAATGTGAGGTCAAGTCCAGCTTGGACTACAAAGCAAGACCTTGTCTCTAACTAACTAACTAACTAACTAACTAAATAAATAAATAAATAAATGGATGGCTTAGGAGAATGCTTAGCAATGCAGCACCTGCCTGGCAAGCTCAAGGTCCTGATGACGAAATAAAACAAAAGGAATGCATATAAGAAAGGAAGAATTCAAAATAGCATTGTTTACAGATGACATGATACATAGAAGACCTAAAGAATTCCACCAAAAAACTCTTAGGATTAATAACAAACTAGCAGGATGCAAGTTCAACACACAAAAACCAATAGCACTGAGTTGGCCCACACCTGTAATCCTAGCACTCAAGAGACCAAGACAGGAGGATCATTGCAAAGTTGAGACCAGCCTAGGATATAAAGTGAGCTCAGGGCTAGCCTGAACTGCATAGTGAGACCCTGTCTCAAACAGACAAAAAAAAAAATTTTTGTGTACACCAGTAATAATCTCACTTTAGAAAGAAATTATGAAAACAATACCATTCATAATAGCATCAAGAATAAATTAAATACCTAGGGATTAACCTAATCAAGGAAGTGAAAGACGTCTACAAAGAAAACTATAGTATTTTGAAAATGGAGATTAAAGAGGATGTCAGAAAATGGAAAGATATCCCATTTTTGGATAGGCAGTACCAATATCATCAAAATAGCTATATCTCAAAACATACAGATTCAATGAAATCTCAATGCAGATACCAACATTATTCTTCACAGATCTAGAGAAAAAATCCTAAAATTCATATGGAAGCAGAAGAGACCCAGAATATCAAAAGCAATCATGGGCATCAAGAACAAAGAAGGCATCATAAGACCGGAGTTCAAGCTATACTACAAAGCAACAATGATAAAAACAGCATAGAACCAGAACAAAAATAGATACTGATCAATGAAACAAAATAGAAAACACAAGACTGGAGTTGTAACTCTGTGGCAGAATGCTTGCCTAGTATGCCTGAGTTCAATCACCAGTGCCACACACAGGGTGTGTGGGGGAAGAGAATACAGGAATATTCCCAGACACATTTAGCTATTTGATCTCCAATAAAGGAACCAAAGCATACACTGGAGAAAAGATAGCAAATGTTATCCAGATAGAAAACTGGATATCTATTTGCAGAAAATTGAAACTGGACCAAAGTATCTCACCATGTACTAAACTGAATTCAAAATGAATCAAAGACTGGCAAGCGCAAGGGCCTGAGTTCAATTCCCAGTTCTGCAAAAAATAAAAAATAAAAATAATATGAATCAAAACTCAGGGCGAGGGGCTGGTGAGATGGCTCAGTGGTCTAAAGCACCTACCTAGAACAAGCTAAGCAAAGCACAGGGACCACGGTTCAATCCCCCAGCACCACATGCCAGCCAGCCCCGCCCCCTGGTGGGCTGAGCTGGCCACACACA
>NW_004524621.1:2315033-2326115 GCF_000260255.1 Octodon degus | reverse complement strand
CACACACACACACACACACACACACACACACACACACAAATAAATAAAATTAAAAACAAAAACAAAAACTCAGGGCGAGCCACATAGCTCAGTGGATTAAAGTGCCTGCTTAGGTAGATGCAGGACCTGGGGTTCACTCCCCAGTATGCCATGTGGGCCCCACTCCTGGAGCACACTGAGATGAACAACTGAGACTAGATGTGGTGGTACAGCACTTGGGAGGCTGAAAACAGCAGGATCACTGAGTCAGATCTGTGTGGTGACACCCTGTAGACCCTGTACTAAATACATTTTTTAAAAAATCAAAGATCTAAACATTACAGCAGACACACTGAACCTACTGGAAGATAAAATAGGTAAGACACTTGAAGTCATAAGTGTAGGCAAGGTCTTTTTCTTTTCTTTCTTTTTTTAAAAAAATGTATTTGGTACAAGGTCTCACTATGCAGTTTAGATTTGTAGTGATCCTCCTGTTTTCAGCCTCCCCAGCATTGGGATTACAGGCATGCACCACCACACCTGTACTTGGTCCCTGACTCAGTGGGCCCCAGGACAGGACCAGCAAGGCATTTGGGACCTTGCCTAAGCCCGCAGAGCTATCTGGCCAACCCTTAGACAAGGACTTTCTAAACAGAAATCCAATTGCAAGAAATAACAGTAAGAATCACAAATGGGATTACAGGGCCTGGGATCAAACCCCCTACAAGCCGTGCGGGCCCTGCCCCTGGGACAAGTTGAGATGGCAATGAGACTGGATGTGATGGTGCATGCCTGTTATCCCAATGCTTGGGAGGCTGAAAACAGGAGAATCACTACAAGTCAGATCTACATAGTGAGACCTTGTATACCCTGTATTAAATACATTAATTTTTTTTAAAAATGGGATTATATCTAATTCTAAAGCATGTTCATGACAAAGGAATCAGTAGAGTGAAGAGACAACCAACAAAATTGAAAAGAATGTTGCCAACTACTTCTCAGACAGGACTAATATCTAAAATATATAAGGATTACAAAAATAAAAATAAATAAAAGACCCAATAAAGAAATGGGCAAGCAAAAAAAAAGGGTATACAGATGAATGTTCATTTTGTATCTGTGTATTCAAAGTCATTAGGATAGATACATAGTTACATTCTCTTAATGAATAGAATGATTTGTTCTAATGGTGTTTGTAAATGGGATCTCAAGTCCTCATCTTATACAGCAATTAACCACTAAGAAGAATGTATGCAGTGGGTCAATTATTGAAACTGTCCTAGCAATTTGATTTGAAACTCTCTCATTGCTGTTTATCAATAAAATTATGAAAAATAAAAAATTAAAAAAAGAAGTGGGCAAGTGAAATGAACAGATACTTCTCAGAAGTATCTGGGAAGTACAAATGGCTAATAAACATATGAAAAAATGTTCAGCCTCTCTAGCTATTAAAGAAATGCAAATTAAAACAATGCTAAGATTCCATCTTGCACCAGAAAGAATGGCAGTCATCAAGAAGTCAGAGGGTCAGCAGCGTAAGGGCCTGCCTGCCTAGCACAAAGTCCGGAGTTCTAGTTCCAGTACCAAAAAACAAAGAAGAAGGAGCAGGAAAAAGGAAGAAGAAAAAGGAGAAGGAGAAGAAGGAGAAGGAGGAGAAGGAGAAGGAGGACAAGGAGGAGGTAGAGGCGGAGGAGGAGGAGGAAGAGGAAGAAGGAGGAGGAGGAGGAGGAGGAGGAGACAACAACGACAATAGTGAATGAAAGAACAGTGAATGCTGACATGGCTTCAGTGAAAAAGGACACCTCCTACAATGGGAATGTAAAGTAATACTACTATTATGGAAATCAGTATGGATATTTCTCAAAGAACTAAAATCATAAATTTCATAGGACTCAGCTATTCCCCTTCTAGGTATCTTTCCCACAGAGCTAAAGACATCATACCACAGTGATACATGCATGCCAGTATTTATAGCAGCACAGTTTATGGTAGCTAAATCACGGAGGTGACCTGCATACACATTATCAGATGAATGGATAAAGGAAATGTGGTATCTCCACATAATGGGATACTGCTCAGCTATTAAGGATGACTTTAAGACACGTGTAGGAAAATGGATGCACTTAGAAAATATGTTGAATGAAATAAATCAGACACGCAATATTAAAAACTGTATAGTATCTCTCATTTGAGTAAGGCATGGTACAAAGAACACAATAAAGATGAATAGAAGGAAGCAAAGGGGTAGATCTCATGCAAATGGGAAAGGATCATAGAGACTGAGGGGAGAGAAAGAGGAAGTAAGAAGAATTCAGATATGCAATGTACAGGAACCTAATAAGCTATATAAATGTAACATTATATGTCATAAATATGAGTTAAGAATAGTAGTAACAAAAATGAATGTGCTTGGTTTGGCAGTACATATATTAATAAGAAAGAAAATTGGGAAAGGGGATTTAGAGGCAGAGTGAGGGGGGTGGGAAGGACAAGGGAATGTTAAAAAAAAAATAACTGTAAATAGTTTCTGGGTGTGGTGGCATGCACTTGTGATCCCAGCACTTGGGAGGCTGAGATAGAAGGATTGTTGCAAGTTCGAGACCACCCTGTGCTACAAAGTGAGCTCAAGGTCAGCCTGAACTGCACAGCAAGACCCTGTCTCAAAAAGACACACATGCATACAAAAAGCTGTATTTGTACATGTACCTGCACCTCAAGATGAATGTAAATGTCATGTACTACAAACATGGACTGACTAAAAACACAAAACAAACAAACAAAACATTTCTTTTTCTTTCTTTTTTTTTTTTTTTTTTTTTTTTGGTACCCAGAGTGGAGCACAAGCAAAAACCATTTTCTAACTAGGGAAAAATAGGCCTTTCAAGTTCAGAACTAAATTTATGTCATTTCATACACAGTTCACAGTGGTAAATTGATTACATAGCCTGGTACCACTAAAAACACATTTTTTCTATGTTCAAACATATCAGTATAAGCAACAAAAAGATATCAAAGCCATCTGATAAGGAACAAGTCACAAATTAAACTTGATTAAACTTAGGTACAATAAAAAAAGGTATGGGGCTGGAGAGATGGCTCAGTGGTCTAAAGCACCTACTTGAAACAAGCTTGGCAAAGCACAGGGACCGCGGTTCGATCCCCAGCACCACATGCCAGCCAGACCCGCCCCCTGGTGGGCTGAGCTGGCCACACACACACACAATAAATAAATGTAATAAATAAAAATAAATAAATATTTAAAAAATAAAATAAAATAAAAAAGGTATGACTTGTGTATTTTTGGCAATTAAGATATGTTGAGATGTTACTGAAAGGAGAGGAAAATGAAGACATTCAGATGAAAAAAAAACATTTTATATCACTTAACTATAAAGAAAGGCCACATGTTCCTTTTCTACTTTGTCCCTAAGAAAGTTACACTAAGTTGAAGCCTTCATCAATTGCAAATTACAGTGCTTCTGAGGAAGGATTCAGAAAGAAATATTTTTTAATGTAAAAAAAGTTTAAGAAGGGCTGGCAAGATAGCTCAGTGGACTAAAGCACCTGCTTTGTCAAGCACAGGGACCAGCGTTCGATTCCCAGGGATGTCAGCCCCACCCCCAGGCCACACTGAGTCAGCGACTGAGTCTGGACATGGTGGCGCATGCCTGTAATCCCAGCACTGGAGAGGTTGAAAACAGAAGGATCACCACAGGTCCAAGCTAAGTAATAAGATCCTGTACCAAATACATAAATGAAAGAAAAGAAAAATTTAAGAGTATCATTAAGAGAACATTTTGCCCAGGGATTGGCCTCAGAGCTTAGAACATGCTAGCAAACTACTTCAGCACTAATGCACACCCCTGTCTTTTCCGCTTTTGCCCCCCCCCCCACCTCTTTTTAAAGACAAGGTCTTGCTAAATTGTCCAGGCTGCCTTTCTGGCCTTCAAATTGCAGTCTTCTTGCCTCAGCCTCCAAGTATTTGGGATTATACATATGCATCATTGCATCCAGCCATTTTCCTGCTGTGGTTGTTTTTTTTGGGTCAACATCACAAACCACAAATGTGGGTTGTATCAGTCAGGGTTTTACTAGAGGAACAGATATAACACAAGATGTATAAATGTAAAGAAATTACAAGATTGGCTTATGACAGTCAGCCACAGAGTCAGATGGAAGCATGCAGAGGTTGTCTGTACACCAGAGACTGCAGGACTCAGTCCAAGGTCTGGAGTTCACTGCAGTGTTCCATGCAAGTCCGTATCGGGAGGCTGATGGGTCTGTGACAGGCTGATGAGTCTACACCAGAAGGCTGAAGAATCCAAGGTGGAGGCCAAAGAGTCTTCACCAGATTCCAGGAGACAACGTCCAAGCTGACTGCGAAAGCCAAAGCTCCTCCAAGGAAATGGAATGCTCCATCTTTCCTCAATTCACTTTTATATCCTTTAAGTGATGAGGCTCTCTAGGGTGGGGCCTCCATACTCTAGGGTGTGGAACTGCTGAGTGGATTTAGTTAAGCTTTTAACTTCTCAAGTTGACACTATTGATCAACCACTACAACTGACCACTTGTCAACTTGGCAACTATACATAGTCCTTCAAACCAGTCTCCAGATACAAAGATATGCATATAATTGCACCTAGCATGTTGTAACTATCCTACATGCAAACAGATATGCACTAATCCCTTACGAAATAGAAGGTAAGTTTTCTTTGCTTGATGCTTATGCTTAATCATTTCATAACTCAACATTAACAAAGATTTAACGATCCTTAAGAACCTGTATTAAATCTATCAATATTATACTATAAAAGAACCATATAGAGGTGAAATAGTGCAATCATAATTCTCTTTTCTTTAGCTGATCACAGGGTCATAAGTGATATTTAGAACTACCTTCTTCCACTGCCCATTTTGTACTTCTTTGGCCTTCAACATGCACCTTAGCAGGTCTTGGTTCTTTCCCTGGTAGAGTGACCCATATCTTCATTCCTGAAGGCTCTGGACCATTTGTCATTGTGCCTGTATTAGGTTGTCGTTTCCCATTGACTTTAGTAACAGGGCATGGCAGTACTAAGAGGTGCCCTAAGGGATCTCCTGCACTCCATGTATATTCTTCATTTCTTCCATTGTGAAGTAGTAACTCAATTTCCCCTTGATAGTCTGGGTCAGTCACTCCTGACAACACTGTGACTCCCTTTTTGGCTTATTTCCTCAGAGGCATAAAGAGACCAAAATGATCAGGGATAAGTCTTAGCTTCCAGTTCAGTGGTATCATTGCTGTGCTTCCTGGTACAAGACTTCCTCTGGAACTAGGACTTCTAGTCCATAAGGTTGCAGGGAAAGGAGGCAAAAATTTTGCTAGTGGATCACTAGGGGTAATGGTGAGTGGTACCATTCTACTCCCCCCGCTTGATTCCTGGACCCATGAATCCTGGCTATGGGAGACAGAGTACCATATAGAGGGCTCTGATTCAAAGCATATACAGCCTTTTGAAGTACCTTACCTCAGTCCTGCAAACTATTGCCACCTAGCTGGTACTGTAACTGTGTCTTCAAAAGACCATTCCACCTTTCTATCAATCCAGCTGCTTCTGGATGGCGAGGAACATTGCAAGACCAGTGAATTCTATAAGCATGAGCCCATTGCTTCACTTCTTTGACTGTAAAATGTGTTCCTTGGTCAAAGGCAATGCTGTGTGGAATTCCATGATGGTGGACAAGGCATTGTGTAAGGCCATAGATGGTAGTTATGGGAGAAGTGTTATATGCAGTGAAGGCAAATCCATATCCAGAATATGTGTCTATGCCAGTGAGGACAAGGTGCAGTCCCTTTTATGATGGAAATGGTCCAATATAATCAACCTGCCACCAGGTCACAGTTGATCACCCTGGGGGATGTTTGCATATCAGGGACTCAGCGTTGATCTCTGTTGCTGGCATACTGGACATTCAGCAGTGGCTAAAGCCAGGTCAGCCTTGGTGAGTGGAGCCCATGTTGCTGAGCCTATGCCTAACCTCCATCCCTGCCACAATGGCCACTCTGTTCATGGGTCTACTGGGCAATGACGGAGGTGGCTGAAGGAGGATGGCCACTATCCACAGAACAGGTCATCTTATTCCCTTGATTATCAAAGTCCTCTTCTGCTGATGTCATCATTTGGTGAATGTTTACATTGGGAAAAAATATTTTCACATCCTTTGCCCATATGGAGAGGTCTATTCACATACCTCATCCCCAAATATCTTTGTCACTGATTTTCCAGTCATGCTCCTTCTAAATTCCTGACCATTCAGCCAGACCACTGGCTCCAGCCCAAGTCAGTATATAGTTGCACATCTAGCCATTTCTTCTTCCAGGCAAAATGTACTACCAAGTGCACTGCACAAAGTTCTGCCCATTGTAATGATTTCCCTTCACCAGTGTCCTTTAGTGACATCCCAGAAAGGGGCCGTAATGCTGTAGCTGTCCACTTTCAGGTGGTGCCTGCATAGCATGCAGAACCATCCATAAGCCAGGGCCTAGTCTTTTTCTTCCTCCGACAGCTGATTATATGGTACACACCACAATGCGATAGGTGCATGCTAGGAAATAGAAGGCAATATAGTAGATAGGAGCCATAGTACCTGGGCAACTTCCTTATACCCTCTGGACCTGCTCTGGCTCCATCATGAATATACCACTTCCATTTAATCATAGACTGTTGCTGTGCACATGCAAGTTTATGACTTGGTGGGTCAGACAATACCCAGGCCATGATAGGCAACTCGGGTCTCATTGTAACCTGGTGTCCCATAGTCAAGTATTCAGTTTCCACTAAGGCCCAGTAGCAGGCCAAGAGCTGTTTCTCAAAAGGAGAGAAATTGTCTGCAGATAATGGCAGAGCCTTGCCCCAAAATCCTAAAGGCTCTGCTGCAATTCACCTATGGGGGCCTGCCAGAAACTCCAAACAGCATCTCTATTTACCACTAAAACTTCAACTACCATTGGATCTGCTGGATCATATGGTCCCAGGGGCAAAGCAGCCTAAACAGCAGCCTGGACCTGTTGCAAGGCTTTTACCTGTACTAGGCCCCACTCAAAATTAGCAACTTTCCGAGTCACTCAGTAAATGGGTCAGAATAAGATACCTAAGTGAGGAATATGCTGTCTCCAAAATCCAAATTGGCCCTCTATGACTGTGCCTCCTTCTTGGTTGTAGGGGAAGCCAGATGCAACAACTTATCTTTTACCTTAGGAATATCTCTACATGCTCCACACCACTGGACTCAGAAACATCACTGAGGTAGAAAGATACTGAATTTTTGTGGGATTTATTTCCCATCCCCTGGCTCTCAGATGCTGTACTAACAAATACAAAGTGGTTGCCACCTCCTGCTCACTAGGCCCAATCAGCATAACATCATCAATGCAATGGACCAGCGCGGTATCTTGAGGAAGAGAAAGGTGATCAAGATCCCTGTGAACTAAGTTGTGACACAGGGCTGGAGAGTTAATATATCCTTGTGGTGCAATAGTGAAGGTATATTGCTGGCCTTTCCAGCTGAATGTAAATTGTTTCTGATGGCCCTTATGGATATGTATGGATAAGGCATTTGCCAAATCAACAAGCTGCATACCAACTATCAGGAGATAGTTAATCTGCTCAAGCAAGGAAACCACATCTGATACTGCTGTTGAAATTGGAGTCACCATTTGATTCAGTTTATGGTAATCTACCATCATTCTCCAAGACCCATCTGTCTTCTACAGAGGCCAAATGGGAGAATTAAATGGAGATGTGGTGGGGACCACCACCCTCATCCTTCAAGCCTTGATGGTGGCACTAATCTCTGCAATCCCTCCAGGAATGCAGTACTGCTTTTGGTTCATTATTTTACCAGGCAAGACAACTCTAATGGCTTTCATTTGGCCTTTCCAACCATAATAGCCCCACATGACAGGTTAGGGAACCAAGGTGAGGATTGTGCCAACTAGTAAGTATATCTATTCCAATTATACATTCTGGAACAGGGAAAATAACTACAGGATGGATTCAAGGGCCTACTGGACCCACTGTGAGTCAGACCTTTGGTAAAACTCTATTGATCACCTGCCCTCCATAGGCCCCTACTCTTACTGGAGGGCCACCGTGATATTTTGAATCCCCTGGAATCAGTGTCAGTTCAGAATTAATGTCCAGTAGTCCCCAAAATGTCTGACCATTCCCTTTCCCCAGTGTACAATCACTCAGGCAAAAGTCTGTCTGGGGAAGGATGGGAGAAAGACTGACTGTACAAATTTTGGGGGTATTAGGATCCTTCCCCAAGGGGATCTGGCTTCCTCATCATTCAAGGGTGTCTAGGTCTGTAAACTGGCTCAAATCTGGGAACTGGTTGAGGGCCATGATTGCCTATTCCCACGGGATCCTCTAGGTTGATGAACAGGGAAACCCTCACACTGTGTCAGGTAATCACATCTATGCTAATTGCTTTGCTTTTATAGATCATACAGGGAAGCCTTCACCTTCATCTGACCTCAGAATAGGTAGAAGTGCCCCTTTACACTGGAGTAGGTTTTTTTTCTAGTCTTGAATATTAAATAACTGCCCCTTTGAGGAAGTGATTGTCCTCTAAAGTCACAAAAGCTGAGCAGTCTGAAGGAGGAGTAAGGAAAACAGGCAGTCTTTCCTTTCCATAACTAGAAAGCGGGTTTCACACATGAAGGGGAGAGAACAATGTGATCAGTCTCCAGCTAATGCAGTGTTCTTTCTAAAATAACAATGCTATGTACTGCTGTAAGAGAAAGCTTGTGATAATAAAATCTCAATAATTCTATCTAATGACAAGTAATTGTATGGTTATGTATGCAAATTGGCAGGCAGACTAAACACATGCTGCATGATGAGCTCTATTTCCCATGCTCATCTTGGGTCCCTCCTCAGTGATGGTAGAGCCCTGCATCTTCTCTTTCATTTGAATCCCTTCCGCTCATCCTTCTGCAGCAGCTTGGACATCCAAGGGCGTAATGAATGAAGCACTGAAGTCTTCTGGCCAACATGTCCCATCACCCTTTCAATTATTTGCAGGCTTGTCCTACACCCACTCATGCATCTCTCCCAATTCTACTCATGGCACGTAGGCAGGGCTTCCTGGGACACAGGATGCTGTAGCATAGCACAGTAGGGTCTGGAGCTGATTCCATTGTTTCCCTTTCAATGCATTTTTTTTTTATGTATTTGGCACATGGTCTCACTATGCAGCTTGGACTCATAGTGATCCTCCTGTTTTTAGCCTCCCCAGCACTGGAATTACATGTGTGTGCCACCACACCTCGTCTCAGTGGCTAGCTCAGTGTGCCTAGGGGCAGGGCCTGTGCCATTTCTTCCCTTTCCTTCCACTATCTAACTTTAGTCTAGATTCTGTCCTGCCATTGGTTGACACTGTCTTGTTAGCACATGTCACAGGCCTAGTTCCATCTCTATGTGACTCATCCATATGCCTGTGGCTCCACTCTCCCTTGTACATCTCATCTTTCAAATATATCCTTTCCCCAAACTCCAGGACTGTGGATTCTACACCCTGGATGTTCCCCCACTTCCTCCAACTGCATGTACCAACACCAAGCCCACCTGCCTTCCCTCAGATCCTCTCACTCCCTAACCACTTCCCAAACATACATCCTAGTGACCACACTAAATCCCACCCATGACTCCCCACTTTATCTTTCCTGTCATAGTCCTCTTTCTGGTCCAGCGACTATGCCCTCTACTCCTTGATCAACTCCAGGGTGTCATGCTGAAGGCATTACAGAGACTGGTGCCATGGGTGGTAAAAGAATTGGCCAAGACAGAAATAGAGTCAAGAAAAAGTTTAATAGTTACAATGAAAACAGCTGGGCAAGGTGATACACACCTGTAATCTCAGCACTGGCGAGGCCATGGCAGGAGGATCACTGCAAGTTCAAGATCAATGTGGACTTCATTGAGAATTCAAAGCCAGTCTGAACTATATAGTAAGATCCTGTTTCAAAAAAAGTTAGGCTGAAAAAAACCAGATACACAAAAAGTAGTTATACTGTAAGGCAGTGGGCAAGACAAAGGCAGGTAGGGAAGTAGGGGTGATACTTATTACTAAATGAAACAAAGCGTGCTAGAAGTAGGTGACCTGGACCGAAGGACAGAAGAAACAACACTAAAAAGGAGAAGACAGGCTGGTATGTGCCTGGTCACCTTAGGACCTATGATGTATATCTGCACAATATCATGGTGCCAGTGATGTGGGATAAGGTGACAGTCATTCATGAGGCAGGAAGAAATGCTTTGTTACAGGCTTCTGGGGGGAAATTTTTTCTTTCTTTGAGACACAATCTTACTTAGTTACTCAGGCTGCACTCAAACTTCCAATCCTTCTGCCTCAGGCTACCAGAGTTCTAGGATTACAGGTGTGTACCACCAGACCCTACTGAAATATTGTTTTAGAAGTTCATTTAGTGTGGCTTTTTATATAAAACTGAATGGAGGGCAAAACAGCCTCTCTTTAATTACTTAGCATTGTATGCAAGGCTGAGCATTATTTATTCTAAGAGTATCAAAATACTGTTGCCTTTGAATGTAACCAAATTCTTTTTTTTTTAATTTTTATTTATTTATGTGTGTGTGTGTGTGTGTGTGTGTGTGTGTGGCCAGCTCAGCTCACCAGGGGGCGGGGGGCTGGCTGGCATGTGGTGCTGGGGGATCGAACCGTGGTCCCTGTGCTTTGCTAAACTTGTTCTAAGTAGGTGCTTTAGACCACTGAGCCATCTCACCAGCCCCCAAAATTCTGACCAAGAGTAAAGACTTTGGGAAATGAGATATCCTTTTTCTGCATGCTCTAATCTGGATAGATACCTAAAGCTCAACTTACAGACCTGGGAGGACACCATCTTAGAGCGCAGCCAAACAAGGGAGAGGGCACACTAGTACAGGGCAGTACTAGAGTCCTAGCAACTCAAGGGGCTGAGATGGGAAAATCATAAGAGACCAAGAACTTAAGACCAGCCAAGCCAACAAAGCTAGGCCCATTTCACAGAAGAGAGAGAGAGAGAGAGAGAGAGAGAGAGAGAGAGAGAGAGAGAGAGAGAGA
>NW_004524621.1:2292240-2313052 GCF_000260255.1 Octodon degus | reverse complement strand
CTCACTACACATATCAGACTCACAGTGATCCTCCTGTTTTCAGCCTCCCAAGCTCTGGGATTACAGGCTTGCCCCACCACGCCAAGTCTCAATCTGCTGTCTCAGTACACCCCAGGGGCAGGACCAACTCGGCCTGCAGAGGATCAAGCCCCAGTCCCTACATCTGCCTAAGCAGGCACTTTAATCCGCTGAGCTATCTGGCTGGTCCTGGGTTCGGTTTTGAGTAAAGGCCTTTGTTCTGGATAGCCATCTTTGTGGCTGGACTTAGGTAGGACCCCTTGGCTCCCCATAATTATAAATATTCTTTGTTGTCTTTATTCTCACCATAGGTTGCACTAGATGTGGTAGACTGAAATTAACTTTTTTTTGGGGGGGTGGAAATTAACTTAACGAGATTCCAATAACTTATCCTTGGGATTACAAATACAAACTTCTGAGACCAAGACAAGGACCAAGAAGGGCTCATGATATTTAGTGCTCAATGTGGCCAGGAGACAAGATCTTCTCAACACAAGGGCTCACTACAGCAGAGTTCTGTTTCCCAGGAATAGAAGAGATGAAATGAAATCAGTTCCAGACCCTGCTCGATCCCCTGAAGCCCAATCTATGAGGCTGTCCACATGGTAAAGATGGAAGAGAAATGAGACAAGCTGCAATAGAGAAGGTGGAAGAGTAGGTAATGGTCAGAACACTGGAATCCTTAGTTTATCACTCTGTTTGGATGTCCCGAGTATAACCCAAATTGCCCCCAGCACCATCAGTCTCCACTCACACAGCCAACATCTTAAGTCACTGATGAGTTAGATGTTCAATGATTTTGTTTTGTTCTCATTGACTTTGATATGTCCCATCTGGTCTTCTGTGCCTCCTTCTGACAGGCATAGCTCACATCACAGCCTGAGGCTGCCCCTGCTGGAATGCAGACCCGTAAAACATCCTTACCTCTCCTCCTTCACTGCCCTGCACACACCAGGCACTGCTCTGTCCTCTAACCACAACTCAAGTCACCACTGCCACATCTCTGTTCCTCAAGACCATGAAGGCTCACCCTACTGCAGCACCTCTGTATGAACTCTCTCCTCTGCCAGGACCCCCATGAGGCTGACCGGAGGCCTAGTTTGTCTTACATCTCACTTTTCACCCCAAAGGTTCTTTCTACACCATCGGAAGTGGCCCCTTCAGCCTGCTCCAGGAGCTCTGTAATGTGACACTCTTTCTTCCTTCAGGGTATTTATCACTGTGTGAAAATATCTGATTTACTTGATTATTATTTCTCGCTCATACTAGACCCCAAGACCCATGAGGACAGCCGGTTTGTTACTTTTTGGGGGGGGAGGAGAAGGCGCAGAACCGGGGATTGAACTCAGGTCCTTGCACTTGCTAGGGAAGCATCTATTCCACTGAGCCATCTCCCCGGCCCCTAGTTTGTTACTTAAAAAATACTTTCAAAATATGATTCCATACAAAAAGCTGTATTTTTTTTTTGTTTTGTTTTTAATGTAATGCTGGGGGAGGAACCAATCTACACTGAATTACACTCCAGCCCAGCTATACATATTTAACATAAAGAGCTTGATGACTAGGAGGATAATTATATACCTGATAGAGACCACTGTGAAGTGGCTCTGAGCAGAATTTAATATTAACAAATTGACTTTTCATGCTCACGTGTGAGTTTGCTTGAGGCCCAGGCCCTTGTCTGGAGAGGGGTAGCTGACTCAGCAAATGAACCTCTATGAGTCACCAGTCCTGGCTGAGGCCTGTATTGCCTGTAAAGTTGGGATGCTTCACAGGACAAGATAAGGCCACAGCTGAGGGCATTTGACTCCAATCTCAATTAACTAAAAGGAGACTATAGCTGCAGACTTTTAACTCCTGTGGTGAAAGTCTTCCTGGAAATAACCAAATTCTATTAAACTAACATAACATCACTTGGAGAAGTCCTTAGAGGGCTTCCCAACTACTGCCCAGATTTCTACATTTTCTTCAGTATCCACCTCCTTTGAAAAACTAATAAATATGGGCTACCCAGAGAAGTTCTTTGTCTTAACCCAGAGAATCGCACATTCTATATGAGGGTTTGGTACCCCCTGGAACCTGTTTCTTTGTCTCATTTATTTAAGCCTTCTCCATTCACTCATTTGGGAGAACTAGGGGATAATATTTACATGATATATACCCATGGAACCATCACCTCCATTAAGGTCATGAACATGTCTGCAACCTCCACTGTTGTGCCGTTCCCTCTTATCATTGTTGTTGTTACTTTTGCACTAAGAGTATCTAACATATTAAGAATTACTGTCTGAGCAAAACTGAAGAATACAATACAATTGAGTACATCGAGAGCCATAGAGACAGCACCACGGCAAGTGAGAGCTGGATGGGCACCAGGCAACTCTGCCCCTTACTGAAGAAAACAAGTAAACATGGGCAAAGGAGATCCTAAGAAACCGAGGGGCAAAATGTCATCCTATGCATTCTTTGTGCAAACTTGCCGAGAGGAGCATGAGAAGAAGCACCCAGATGCTTCTGTCAACTTCTCCGAGATTTCTAAGAAGTGCTCAGAGAGGTGGATGACCACATCTGCTAAAGAGATAGGAAAATTTGAAGACATGGAAAAGGCAGACAAAGCTCATTATAAAAGAGGAATGAAAACTTATATTCCTCCTAAAGGAGAAATAAAAAAGAAGTTGAAGAACTCCAATGTGCCCAAGAGGCCTCCTTCAGCCTTCTTGTTCTGTTTTGAGCATCACCCCAAAACCAAAGAACTTCCTGGCCTCCCATTGGTGATGCACAAACAAACTGGGAGAAGTATGGAATGACACTGCAGCAGGTGACAAACAGCCCTACTAGAAGGCTGCTAAGCTGAAGGAAAAGTATGAAAAGGACACTGCTGTCTACCGGGCTAAAGGAAAACCTGATGCAGTGAAAAAGGGAGTCATCAAGGCCAAAAAAATCAAGAAAAAGAAGAGAAGGATAAGATGAAGAGGAGGGAAAGGAGGGGGAGGAAGAAGAAGAAGAGGAGGAAGAGGAGAGTGGTGGATAAGTTATACAGTCTTTTATCTATAAAGCATTTAATCCCCTGTACACAGCTCACTCCTTTTGAAGAGAAAAATTGAAATGTAAAGATTTGTTTACATTCAATTGTTTACATTTCAG
Organism: Octodon degus; assembly: GCF_000260255.1. Lineage (NCBI taxonomy): Eukaryota > Metazoa > Chordata > Mammalia > Rodentia > Octodontidae > Octodon > Octodon degus. Next base: position 2,309,890 of record NW_004524621.1, on the reverse strand, counting down.
TTGAAAGATTGGGGTGATGCTCAAAAATTGAAAGATTTGTTTTTAAACTGTACAGTGTCTTTTTTCTATAGTTAACACACTTTTGAGTGTGTCTTTAGATAGCTCTGTTCTGGTGGCATTTTCAATAGCCACTAACCTTGCCTGGGGGTTGTAAATTGGCACTGAAATTTAAAACAGGTTCTTGTCGGTGCATAGCACAAATTAGTTACATATGGGGACAGTAGTTTTTCATCTTAAGTTGTCTCTGATGCAGCTTATACAAAATAATCGCTGTTCTATTAACTAAATGCCACTGTGTAATTGGAAAAAAAGTGCAGCTGTTCTGTTGACATTCTGAATGCTTCTAAATAAATACAATTTTATTAATAAGGAAAAGAACACAATAGTTATGTTAGCTTTAGGCACTGTGCTGTATAGATCTCCAGAACTATCTTGTATGACTGAAACTTTAGCTACCGCCCTACACTTCTCCTCTCTCTCCTACTCTGACAAACCACCAATCTACTCTCTGCTTCTGTGTTTGACTATTACAGATTCTATAGGTAAGTAAAACCTAGATTCAGCCACCTCAGCAAAGCCCACTCTCCATGACTGCATGAGGCTTTGGGGCAACATCTAAATACAGCCATAAATACTTTCCTGTGACTTATTTTACTAATTGTAAATTAATTTGTTAATATTCCTCTCTTTTCCATCTTTTTTAGAAGAGCTTGAGAAGGACTGACACTAATTTGTTAAATGCTTAAAATTTATCAGTTAGTCCATCTACGCCTAAGCATTGCTTTGATGGGAAATGTTTTTTTATTATTAGTTCAACATCTTTTCTCATAATGGCTTGTTTAGATTTTTTAGTTCTCCATGATTCAGACTTGGTAGGTTTTCAACTAACTTACTCACTTCTTTTAGGCTACCCAATTTATTGGCATAGAACTCTTCGTGCTAGTCTCATTCTTTGTATTTCTGTGACATATTTTGTATTTCCTTTTTTCTTTGAGTCTTTTCTTAGTCTAAATGTCTGAATTTAGTCTCTTTAAAAACTCTTAGAGCCAGCCTGCTTAGACAGATGCAGGGACCTGGGTTTGATCCCTGGCCTGCCTTGCCAGCTCTACCCCTGTGGCATGCTGAGACAGCAGATCGAGACTGGGTATAGTGGCACACATCTGCAATCCCAGCACTTGGGAGGCTGAAAAACGAGGATCAATATGAGTCTGATCTGTGTAGTAAGACCCTGTAGACCCAGTACTAAATACATTTTTAAAAAAAGGGTGGGCTGGCCTTAGCTCAGTTGTTTAAGTGGCTGCTTCCACAAAGCTGTCAGCCTCAGGTTGCTGTAGTTCGATCCACACAACATTCCAGTCAGCCAAATCACCCCTGAGGGCATTCGGAGCAAAAATAAAAAAATAAAAATAAATAAATAAAAACCTTATGCAGAGCCAGGGACATGGATCAGTGGAATAAGCACTTCCCTGTCAAGCGCAAGGGCCTGAGTTCAATTCCTGGTTCTGAAAAAAAAAAAAAAAAAAAAAAAACTCAGTCTCACTGATATGTTGGATTATTTTTCTACCCTGTATTTTATTTATACAAGCTCTAATCTTTTTTACTGCTAGCTTGTGAGTAGCTTACTCTTTTTCTGTTTCCTGAAGTAAAAAGTTGCCAGTTTGAGCTTTTTTTAAATGTATGCATTTACTGCTATCCTAGTTCATGTTAAAACCACTATTACTAAAGATAGGTGTGGTGGCTAATTCCCATGATCCCATCACTTTGAAAGGCTGAGGCAGGAAGATTCCAAGTTTGAAGCCAACCAAATTTTCATAATGAGAATTTGTCTCAACAACAAACTGCTATTATTTGTACCTATAAGCTTGAGTACACTGAGTTTACATTTTCATTGGTCCTAAGAACTTTTTTTGGTTTTGGTATCTTTTATTCATTGGTTGTTCAGGAGCATGTTACTTAAATTTTGCATTTATATTTATTTTCCTCATGTAGCTGATTTCTAGTTTCATCCTCTTGCATTTGGAAAAAATGCCTAAAATTATTTCAATCTTCAATCTATTGAGACTTTTTGAGGCCCAACAGATGACCTATCCTTGATGGTATTGCACCTGTGCTTAAGAATGTGTATTGCACTGCCACTGGATGAAATGGTCAGGGTGTGCTGGGTCCATCTGGTCTATCATGTTGTTTAAATCTGTTCTCTACTGAGAAATTCTGCCTAGAGGATTTATTCATTGTGAGGCACCAAACTTCCCAAGTTTTTCTGTATCACTGCCCATTTCCTCCTTCAATTGTTAATATTTGCTTTCTATATTTAGAAGCAATGATGTTGCATATTACACACACATAAACATTTCATATCCCTTGACGAATGACATCTTTATAACTGTAAAATTACCCCCTTCATCTCTTGTGAATTTTTGACTCGAAGTCTGTGTAGTGGATTGTTAAGTGGTGGTCAATTTGTTATACCCAGCTGAACTGAACTAGCATGGTACTGAGTGTGGGAGGCCCACCTGAGAGTTGTTGCCTGCAGCATAAGAAGCAGAACTGGAGAAGCTGTCAAGAGGCTGTTGTAGAAGTTGTTGGGGCTGGTGGAAGGTGCTGGTTCTCTTGGGCTATTCTTCTGCAGGACCTTGAAATGCTGTCTTTCTTTCCTGATGAACTTGACTGTTCTTGTTAGAGGAGCTCAGGCCCTATAAGTTTGAGTACATTGTGGCTGAGAATGGCTACTGTTCATTTTGGGGGAGCTCTGGTCCTCATCTTAAGCATCATGGCCTGGCTCCAGAGGGGAAGATGGTACAGAGCTCAGCCTCCTGGAGAAGCTTGTCACATCAGCTTTCCTGATGGGAACTCAGCTTACTCGTCACTGGAGGGGCTTGGGACCTCACTGTTGCTGAAAATGGCTGTGGTACTTTGGGTGGGAGCTCTGATGCTTGCCTCAAGCATTGCTTCCTAGTTCCAGTTGAGATTGCTCAGCCTGCTAGAACAAATCCTTCATCACACTGGAACAGACTTTCTAGCTTCCACCACTGACCTTTGGGCCTTTGCGGCACAGATCCATGAAGTGGGCCTGCATGAGACATTGTTGTGGATTCTAGGCCTCCAGCTGGACTTGTGGGAGGCATTGTTATGCACTCTATGTTTTCATCCGGACTCTGCAGGATATTAGGATCCGGGACCCCAGCTGGATTCTTTGATCTTTAGGGTATGAACAGATTTCCTGCACTCATTGTACATGATTGTTTGGGTGATTCATTATAAAATCTTATAAAATGTATCCTGCATTATATTGTTCTCCTTGGAAACACCCCAAATCACCATAGTTTGTTTCATCTAACATAACCACCCTAACTCTCTTCTGGTTCCTTTTGGACAGAGTATCTTTTGCCATGCCTTCCCTTTGTGCCCTTAAAGTTTCTCATGTATCATATAAATGGATCTTTTTAAGACCCATTCAGCAACTGTGTATCTTTTGATTGAAGAATGTAATCCATTTATATTTAAACTTCTTACCCTAGTCATCCTTTGTGATGTTATGTTTTTTTCTAGTGGTATCCTTTTGATTCCTTTCTATTTATATATCTATAGGGTTTTTTGTTATTATAATTATTACACAAAGCACGCTATAGTCTGTTATTGTTTGTCTAGTGGTCCCCTTAAAGCCTTATACAGTCATTGAGGCAGGCTTCTAGAGTTTGTGATTAATTCATGATCCAGTGCTGGGATTATGTGTATGAGTGCTACACCTGCCCTGGGGCAGATAATCTGCATACAAATATAAGGGAGAGAGGCTTGCCAACAGCTGTAGGAGCTGCTCTCCCCACCATGCACTTTGCCGTATTCTGCCACAATGAACAACTGCCCTCTGCTATGTGCTGTTCTGCCTTGCCACCAGCTGAATAAGGACTGAAACCTCCACCATGACCTAAACAAACCTTTCCTTCCTTAATTTGGGGTGTTGGGTATTTTGTTTCAGCAACAAGAGAAAAATAACTCAGACAGAATTCAGTACCAGGAAAATGGGATCATTGCTGTAAGTATATACTTGACCATGTGGATTACAAGCCTTTGGGAATGGCTTATGGGAAGAGATAGGGTTTGGAGATGTCACCTATAAGGAAAGTGCTGGAATAGCCTCAGCTGTTCTGTATGGTTGATTCTGGTCAGAGCTCAGAAGATCAGAGGCTGATATAAATTCTGCCTATAAAGACCAGGCTGGGGAGGTTTTGTCTGCATTGCTTGTTGGACTCCAGAAGATGTGTGTTATGGCTTGACATAGTTTGTCTTCATTTTGCTTGCGTCCAGAGACTTTGCCTGACACTGACATAAAGCATAGTGGACTGATTGATCTTGCAAAGGAAATTTCAAGGCAGTCAAATGTTAAGGCAGTGGTATGGCTACTGTTGGGGGGCTTTTAGTCAGATTTATGTGGAGAATCCAAAGCAAAGAACCCAGCAGGATGATTTAAAATGTTGTGAGTTTGGCCAGAAAGGAAGTGCCAGTAAAGCTGTAGACTGCAAAGATAGAGCTAAGAGGATTTCCATGGTTGAGAAGGAACAGAAGAAGAGAAAAGATGGCCTGAAGGCATCACAAGAAGCAGCAAGTCTCCAACCTTTACAGCCTCAAAACTGCAAAGGTGGAAGACTTTGGTTTGAGGAGGAAGCCACAAACCACTATGTTCCAGAATGTGGCACAGAGAATTTGTTCCTCACAATCAGGGTCACAGTGCTCAGCAATCCAGGCACCTGATTCCTACAGCCAAAGAGAAGAAAGCCTGACTACTGCTCCAGCTGGCAGCAGACCTTGGCATCATCCACGTGGCATTGGTTTTAGGTGCATACAGAATACAAGAGTTCTGAGGTTAAGAAAGCTTCCACATAGATTTCAGAAGGTCTGGGAGGCCAGGCAGTGTGTCCCTGACAGGGCAATGTGTGAGGCAGAGAGCAAGAAGCCTAATGTGCAGTGGAAACCCCAGGTTGAAAAAGGCAGGAGTGTGCAAAGGCAGTCCCGGAGAGACGTCATGGGATCTATAATCAGCAGAAGTGCCACAGAGGGAGAGCTGTATGGAGCTCACATGTTGCCAGATTGCTTCAGAAGTTGCATATGGAACTATAGGACTTAATGTTTGCCTTTCTGGATTTTGGGCTTGCTTTGGTCCCAACGCTTTGTAACCCCTTGTTTGTACTTTTTTGAATGGTAATATTTTTCTTGTGCCATTGAATGTTGGAAGTGTTTAACTTTTCATCTGTACAGAGGCTCACAGCTAAGAGTTCGCCTTAGATCTTGGAGGAAACTTGGGACTTGGACATTTCAGCAATGCTAGAACTGTAGGACTTTGTCAACTCTTACAGATGGACTACAATGCCCTTTGCATAAAGGGATGTGCATGAATCTTTAGGGGCCCAGGGACAGAATGTTATGGTTTGTGTCTAGTTGTCCCCACAAAGCCTCATACAGTCACTGGGGCAGGCTTCTAGAATTTGATTAATTCATGATCCAACGCTTGGATTATGGGTGTGTTACACCTGCCCTGGGATGGATAATCTGCATACAAATGTAAGGAAAGGAAAGGCTTGCTAGTAGCTGCTGGAGCTGCTGCCCCTCCCTTAGCTGTTGGGTGTTTTCCACAGTCATGAACTGCTGCCCTCTGTCATGTGCCTGCCTTGGAGCCAGCTGAGTATGGACTGAAACCTCCACTAACTGTGAGCTTAATAAACCTTTCCTTCCTTCATTTTGGGTGTTGGGTATTTGTCTTAGCAACGAGACAAAGGTAACTGAAACACAGTCTTCACAATCTATGCTGAGAGTTTATTATCAGTTACATATAAAACTATGTACTTTTCCATTGCATATTTGTCATTGCTGTCACAATTTATATCTAGAATCATTAACAAGGTTTGTTACTATAATTATTTTAATACCTTTTATCCTTAATGCTAAAGTTAAAAGTGATTTATATAGCACCATCACAGCTGGGTATGGTAGTACACACCTGTAATCCCAACATTCAAGGGGCTGAGGCATGAGTCTGAGGCCATCCTGGGCTACATAATGAATTCAAGACCAGCTTGAACAACACATCAAGACCCTGACTCAAACAAAAAGCAAAAGCAAAAACACACCATCATTATAGTATTAAAGTATTCTGAATTAAACTATCTACTTACCTTCATCAGGAAGTTCTATACCTTATTTATGGTCTCATGTTGCTAGTGTTTATTTTAGCCTAAAGTACTTCCTATAGCATATCCTATAAAGCAGGCCTCTGGCTGGGCATGGTGGCTCAAATCTGTAATCCCAGCACTTGGGAGGATGAGGCAGGAGGATTGCTGGCAGTTTGAGGCTGCCTGGGCTATAAAATGAGCTCACAGCCAACCTGAACTGCATAGTAAGACCCTGTCTCAAAGACAAAAAAAAAAAAAAAAAAAAAAAAAAAAATCAGGTCTCAAGTGATGAACTCAGTTTTCATTCTTTTGGGAAAGTCTTTCCTTCATTTCTAAAGGAAAGAACTATCAGGTATAGTATTCATAGGTGGCAGTTCTTTCAGCACTTTAATCATCCCATTCCGTTCAGGCCTGCAACATTTCTGTAGAGAAATCCACTCACAACAGTAATCTAGTGGTAGTTCTCTTATAATTGACAACTTTCCTCATGGCTTTCAAAATTGTGTTTCACTTTTCAAAATTTGATTTTAACATTTTTAGGTGAAAACCTCTTTATGTTCACCTATTTTGAATCCTTTGAGCATTAGGTATGTGTTTATTTTTCTCTTGAGATCTTTCTGTCATTAATTCTTTAAGCTTTCCACCCCTTTCTTTGCCCCTTCTGGCACTCCTAAAATTGTTATGATACTATCCTATAAAGTCCACAAATTTTCATGCCTCTTTCTCATTCTTTTATCTGTACATTAAAAATGGTCAAGTTAGCCAGGCATGGTGGTGTACACCTTAATCCCAGCACTCATTTGAACTGCAGAGCAAATCCTTGTCAAAAAAGAAAAAAAAATGGCCAAGTTGTATTGTTATAGGCATTTTAACATAAATTTTACCTGGTTCATTATATCCTGTATAGAGGAATGCAATGTAGTAAAAAGGGGAACAAATCCCTTAAGGACTCATACTATTCTTTTTTATTGTAAAAAATGCATGGATGCCCAAAATTGTGAAAAATACAAAGACATCGTACACACCCATAATACCATCACCTAGAAAGTACAGTGAGAATTCCAAGTTTGAGGGCAGTCTGGGCTACACACTGAATTCCCAGCTGACCAGTACAATATAACAAGGCCATCTGAAACTTGCCTTGCTCTGAAGTTCTCCATTGCTTTTTTCCAGGCCCTAATTTACCACCACACACCAAAGGACCTTCTGGACTAGTTTTGCTTGCTTTTGTACATCACATGAACAGAATCACACAGTATGCACTCTTTGGGTAGGTCTGGCATTCCACTCTTCTGGGTCTGGAATCTCACATTGTATGAGCATCATCCCTGCTTTATGTAGTTGTAGATGGCTCATTCTCATTGCTAATAGTATGTTTATTCATCCATCTTCCTCTTGATACTGAGGTTGCTCCCTTTGGACCTGCAACAAGTACTTAAGCTATGATTATTCTAGTCTTCTGGGGAAAATGTGTAAGCATTTTTGTTAAACATATTCCTAGGAGTTGGACTATGGAGTCAGTGTCTGCTTAGCTTTACAAGACAGTGTCATGTGATTTTTCAACTGAGCTCTGGTTGCTACATGTGCTTGTGTTAAAAAGACTATGTGGGCCAAAGCAAACAACTGTGGGTCACTAGTTTGTCACCACTGGCCCTGGGCATCTGTACTTCTAAGGAAAGATCTCTTAGGAGGTAAGTTCCAATTTCAGCAACTCATTCCCTTGCCTAAGACCTTGCAACATACCCTTCCCTTTGAGCCATGCTCTCACTCCTTGCATGAGCTGTCCTTTCTTTCTCCTGATCTTCACATAGGCATTTTCCACAACTCCATCTTGGCCTTAAAGATCTCAGAGGGCTGCCAGACTGCCTACATCTTGGAACATATTGTTGTGTGAATACTTACACATATGCAAATTTGGATTTTTTTCCCAGTTAATACTACTGATGAAATAAGACAAGAAAAACAGGAAACTGTAGTAAAAGCCTGAGTGAGGGTCACTGTACAAAAATCTGGTGGTGAGGGAACAAATGACCAAGACGGTACATCCCAGGTAGAGGAAACAACTTCGTGAAAAAAAAAAAAAAAAAACAAAAAAAAACAAAAACAGGTGGTGCCTGGCCGTTTGGAGGAACAGCAATCAGGGGTACACATCTTGGAGTAAGGTAGGTGAGACTGCAGGCAGCTTTATATGCCACCCTCAGAACTCCAGACTTTTGAATAAGGGAAAGCATAGTTTTTGAGAAAGAGACATGTGGTCGAGAGGCATCCTTTTCAGTTTCTAACTATGAAGCTCCCGTAGCTTACATATTGCTACCCTATGATGGCCATTTAGCCTGCTTCCAATGTTCTACACAAAGCATGTCTATGTTTTTTCCTGTCCACATTTCAGCTGACAGTCTTCACATTAAAAAGTCTCTTTGCTGTGCGTGGTAACAGAGGCCCATAATCCTAGTACTGTGAGAGGTTCAGATAGGTAGATAACAAATTTTGAGTCCAGCTTTGCTGTCTTAGTAAGATCCTGGCTCAAAATCTAAAGATGATAGGACGCAGCTCAGGAGAATGGCCCTGGGTTCAAGCTCCAGTGCAGGAGAGGGGGGCAGATACTAACATTTTTGAATAATAACCCAACTCAAAGAAAACAAAGTAGCTCAGTAAGGTAGTCCATACCCATAGTACCTGCTACTTCAGAGGCAGCAGCTGAAGCAGAAGCAGCCTAAAGTAGAGTGCAGCCTGGGCAACTAACTTAACATGATGCAGGCCCAAGTAAAACAAACATTAGGTTCATAGTTTACTTATATATTTTTGGCAGAACCAGGGATTGAACTCAGGCCCTTGCACTTACCAGGCAAATACTTATTCTGAGCTATTTCCCCAGCCCCAAGGTTCACAGTTTAGCCCAATGTCACAGGTTCAATCTCTATCCAGGGCAGTAATAACAAAAGAAGGGATAAAAGGAAAGAAGTAACAGGCAACCCCAGCTCACACTCCCAGCCCAGTGCCTTTTTCCTATTTACTATTTTCTTGTACCGGAATCGAACTCGTGACCTCTAACTTTCCAGGCAGGTGCAGTGCTGCTGTTCAGTTATATTCTGCACCCTCCACTTTAAAATGTGGATTCAGTATAGACCAAACTTAAAGGGGCAGAAATGCTTCCCAGGTATGGAGGTGGGGGCGCCCCTCTGGCCTCTACAAGGGGGATGTTCTCTGGGACCTCAGGGAGGGTCAGGCTCACAGGGGCTCAGTTGTTCCAGACTCAGAAATACCCACCCAGCTTCTGCTCACACAAAGGACTACTACCTAGACTCCATAAAGAACTCAGAGCCCCAGATTTAATGACCTAAGCCAAACATGAGAACCTAAAATGAAGAGACACAACACAGATGAACTACGAACAGCAAATATATGAAGAAGTGCTCAACATCACTGGCCCTTCAAGAACTAATTAAAACACCGCTGAGATTCCATCTCACTCCAGAAAGAATGGCTATAATCAAGAAATGAACCAGTAACACATGCTGTGGCAGCTGTAGGGTGTAAAGAAATGCTTCTCCGTTGCTGGGGGGCGAGGAGGGGGTGTAATCTGGTATAGTCACTGATGCAAATCCCTTTGGAGATTCCTAAAAATCTAAAGGTTCCATTTGACTCGGCTATTCCCCTTGTAGGCGTCTTCCTGAGTTAAAAGCATCGTGCCATGATCTTTGCATACCCAAGTTCACAGCAGCACAATTTATAACAGCTAAATCTGGGATATAGCCCATATGACCACCAACAGATGAAGAAGGAAAAAGTATGATGGCCAGCCAGATAGCTCAGCAGATTAAAGCGCCTAGGGCGTGCTGAGAGGCAATTCAGACTGGGCTTGGTGTTGCGCACCTGTAATCCCAGTGCTTGGGAGGATGAAAACAGGAGGATCACTACCAGTTCGATCTGTGTGGTGAAACCCTGTAGACCCCGTAGCATTTATATACAATGGAGTACTACTCTGCTTGTAAAGAAGGATAAACCTTGAGTTGTTTTTAGGTAAACGGATGCACCTCAAGACCATCTTAAAAGAAGTGAGACACAGAAATTTAATTCTCCTACTGCTCTTTTGTGAGAGAAACCCAAAAGGTAAACAAGTAGCACAATGGAGGCCCGACAACAGTAAACAGGAAGAACAGGCTCAAATAGGAAGCACAACAAAGGAGTGGGAAGAAGAAACGATGAGAAATGGATAAATAAAAGAACTGGAGAAAATGGGGCGTTGAAGCATTGGAGGGGAGATTCGAGGAGGAAAAGTTAAGATATATTACATGAAGATACATTCTCTTTGATGATCATTAAACATAACAAATATGTACTAATATTAGGTAATAAATTTTTTTAAATTTTACGAAAATAAACACCCATCCAGCAGTCGCCACCATGGAAGACCAGAAGTTCTAAATGAAGTCAATGAAAGGAAAAACAGCAATCTCCCCGCGAAAAAGGAAGCGCGCCTGCGCAATGACTGCCGGGCCCAGCCCGCGCGCGCTTCCCTTCCCACGATCTCCCGCATGCGCCTGCGCACTACGTGCAGCTCCGCTCAGACCTGTGAAGCTACGGAACATGGTTAGCCATGCTTTCTGACAGTAGAGAAATCTGCTCCTTCGCGTACCCGATTTCTCTTCCTTCACAGGCCACTCGCCTTCCTATTAACACATAACCCAAGTTACCCCACGCCCGCAGCACCCAGGGGCCACGGTCGCCCAAGTGTATTGTGGGAAGGGACGTACGTAGCCACGTGACGCGATCCCGCCTATCGGCGCGCAGACCGCACTTTGCGGCTCGGCTTCAAACACGTTACGGTGAAGCCCAGCGGCCTGCGGGGCCCGCCTCCTCCGCCTGGGTCTGGGGCCCTTCGAGAGACGCCGGTCGGGGTGGGGGCGCCCGGCGCGGGGGCGGGGCAGTGGGGTCGAGTGACGTCCCGCCTCACCTATTCCGGCGCGGGCTGAGGGCGCGCGCGCGGCGCGGTGGGCCCCGCAGCCAATGGGGGCGGGGGGCGGCCCGGTGCGGGGGTAAAAGGGGGCGGGCTCCCAATCCGGTTCCATCCGGTTCTCCCACCGCCCCCGCCGTGGGTTCCAGCAGCTCTGGCGGCGGGAGGAACGGCAGCGGTCGAGCTGCGTATCTCCGCGAGGCTCCCGTGCGCCTCGACCCGCAGCCTCCGCACGCGCCCCGCGCGCCGCCAAGATGCCCAAGAGGAAGGTGAGCGCGGCTGCAGCGCGCACAGCCCCGGCGCCCCTGCTCGCTGCTTAACAGTTCCCCGCGCCAGGCCTTGGCCCGCTAAACCCAGCGCGGCCAGGGTTGGGCGAAAGGCGGTCGGGCCGGCGGGCGGACGCGGGGTCCCGGGCCCGAGTTCTGGAACGTTCGCTTGCGGGAGGGGAGGCAGGTCGGCGGGAAGCGTGACGTCACGCAGCCGGGCATTGTTCTCGGAGGGGCTGGGGCTCGAGGCGGCGATCCGGGGTCCCTGGCGCCCCGCGCGCATCCACCCGTGTGTTTCTCCCTCAGGTCAGCTCGGCCGAAGGGGCGGCGAAGGAGGAGGTGAGCGTCCGGGTCCTAGCCCGGGGCCGGGGGAGGTGGGCGGGGGGTGCGCCGCTGGCCTCTTTGGCGTTCTTGCTGATGGTGTCTTTTCTCTCTCCAAGCCCAAGAGGAGATCGGCGAGATTGTCGGCTGTAAGTATTAGCGACCTTCCGTAGTCTTCATTTTGCTGGGGATCGTGCACCGCCCCAGAGTACTCAGCTGATTTTTCCTTTTTAGAAACCTGTTCCAGCTAAAGTGGAAACGAAGCCAAAAAAGGCAGCCGGAAAGGTAGGATTCGAAACTTAAACGAGTCGTGAGAAGGGCCACCGTGCTACTTGATGTCTAGCTTTTGTTACTGCGTTTTTTTTTTTTAAGTTTTCATTTTTTGTGTGTATTTTAATGATTTTGGTAGGTCAGTTTCTGTGTCTGGGTAAACAGTTCCGGAGCAAAACTTGTCAAATAAATGCTAACCTACCGTTCAGAGATAAGGTTAAGATATCAAACTATTAAAATAGGAACTTGAGGCTACAAAGGAAATATGTTCTCTAATGTGTACACCGTGGTAGTTGCTTGCGATCAGTGCCAGTGTGTGCTTTCGCTCCTGACACTAACCACCAAGTCAGGATTAGAGCCGGGAGGTGGCTAGGGAAGTTCTTGTGTGTATCAGCTCCCTTGGGGCCAAGATCTCTTATCTCTATGCATCGAGGCTTATGTTTACTGAAAACAGGACTATCGGAATTCTAAAAGCAGTTGAAATGCAGTTAGGAATAATTTTGTCTTAAGGGCGTTGAGACTGCAGGTCTTTAGGATGACATTCTCCTTAGTGTACGGGCTAAATTAGATTTAAATGTGGGTTTGTTTGGGTGCAGCATTATAACCACATTCTGTAAGACCACATGTGCTCCCTGGTGTGATTTCTTTCAACTCAAAACTTGCTAGAGTTTGCTCTTTGAATTGTTTAAAAAAAAAAGACTTGTATTAGCACTCTTCCCAAAATGTAAAGGCATAATCGCATAAAGAAATAGGATTAGGGGCTGGTGAGATAGCTCAGTGGTCTAAAGCACCTACTTAGAACAAGCTTAGCTAAAGCACAGGGACCGCGGTTCAATCCCCCAGCACCACATGCCAGCCAGCCCCGCCCCCTGATGGGCTGAGCTGGCCACACGCGCACACACACATAAATAAAATTAAAAAAAAAAAGATTAAGAAATAGGATTAACACATTGCTGCCACCAACCACGTCGTTATTCTAGGCAGATCTGTCTCATGTCATATGACAGGCTCATACCAATGGATGGGACAACCCTGTGTGTAAATACCCCTCATCCCAACCCCCAGAGCTATCAACAGCCCCATGATTAATATATGCTAATTTTCTCTGTGTTGGGGAGCCTTTGATAAACATTACTTTTTTTTGTACTGGGAATCTATAAACTCAGTACTTTGTGCTTCCAAGGCAGGTGTTTGTGCCACTGAGTTATATTCCTTAGGATTTTTTTTTTTTAAACCTTGCCTAGTCCTTTGCTCTTTTAGCTTTTATTTCTTCTTGATCTCCCTTAAAATGTTTGAAATATGAGTAATTAAAATTTATTCCCAGCAGGTTGAGGGGAGCAGGTAGCATAACCAACAAGAAAGTTTTGGGTTTTTTTCTGTAAACGTCCCTTGAGGGGCAAAATTATTCAGCTTTCAAGAACGAAAAGTTGGAGAAACATGTATCTCAGTATTTTATCTAACTTACATATAAAAAGCTTTAACCTTCATGATGTTATTTCATTTAACTTTTATAATAAACTATAGTCTTCATGATTCAATCTTACTGAGTAAAGCCTTCAACAAATTACCCTTTCTTACTGTATTGTTTACTATGTGCACCATGGTTGTTGATTACTGTGGTAGATAAACTATTTTAAAATCACTTTTAGTGTGAGTTTTTGACTTGTATCATTTCCTTAGAAAGGAATGCCTTTATCAGAAAGCCAAAAATCTTACTTATTAAACTATTTTGGTGGGCTGGTGAGATGGCTCAGTGGTCTAAAGCAACTACTTAGAACAAGCTTAGCAAAGCAAAGAGACTGCGGTTCAATCCCCCAGCACCACATGCCAGCCAGCCCCGCCCCCTGGTGGACTGAGCTGGCCACACACACACACACACACACACACACACACACACAAATAAAAATTAAAAAAAAAATAAACTATTTTGGGGGACAGTATTGATTAAACCCAGGACTTGGAGTATACTGGGCAGGCACTGCCACAGCTGCACTGCAGTCTGTATGGCGGTCCTTCAGCTTATCTTGGAGGTTATGGTCCAGACACCCCTGTGATAAGTGAAAATCACCAAAGTAGTGACATTTACTTTAGTGTTTATATTTTAAGTCATTATAAATTTCTCCTACACTTTTAAATGTTCTTAACCATTTTCTAAACTCATAAACCTATATAATTTTAACATTACAGATACACCGTACGGACTGCAAAATCCTGCAATATAGCTAAAAATCATGATAAATAAATTAGATTAATATTTTTTGAAAAGTCTCAATACGGTCTGCAAAAGTCGAATTCCAAAATAGCGCTGTACTGCTATACTTTCATGAGACTCCCTTCCCTGAATGCGGATGGACCCCAGGACCTTCCAGTTCCCATACTGCACTCAGACTTTCGTTTTCCTGCCTCAGCACCCCTAGCCTGCTGGATTGCCTGGATAGGAACTTGTTCTCCTCATCTGATTTATTCTGTCTCTTGTTAAAAATCTGCTGAATCTCAAAAATCTCAAAAGGGCATTTGTGGTGGATTAATTTCTAAGGCTTTATTTTTACATTTATATTAGGATAGTAGTTATGAAACTAGTCCTATTCACATTACAAAGAGCGAGCTTTTACCTACAGAAGGGGTTGTGACAGTCCTTGTCCGAGATATATTTGTGTATATAATTTTGGCATTTGCCAGGCATGGTGGCTGACACCTATAATCTCAGCACTCTGAGGCTTAGGCAGAAGCATCACTGCAAGTTGGAGGCCAGCCTGGGTTACATACATAGTGAGTTCAAGGCCAGCCTGAACTATGTAATAAGGCCCTGTCTTAAAAAGGGGGTAAGTGTATAACTTTGTATTTACCTTGACGATTTACTGAGTTAATAGTCATTGCTATTTATGGAATGTAACCCTGTCTAAAAAAAGGGAGGGGCGTAAGTGTGTAACTTGGTGTTTATCTTAAAGGTTTACTGAGTTCATAGTCATTGCTGTTAGTTTATGGAATGTATCCACTGATAAGGGAGGTATCATGAAGTGATTTTTCTCCCTTCTGTGAAAGTTCTAGGGATGTACTTTCATGCTTTTCAGATTCTTCAAACACCTGAGTGAAAATGATACTGCCAGTGAGATAGCTCAGCAGACTAGCACAGGGAGTGGGACTCCTTTCCCAGTGGCCTCACCCCCAGGCACACTGATCTGGCCAGGACTGGGCGTGGTAGCACACACTTGTAATCCCAGCGCTGGGGAGGCTGAAAATAGGATCACTACCAAGTCCAACCTGTATTGTGAGACCCTGTACCAAATACATAAAATTTTAAAAATAATACTCAAAAATTAGGTTCTTTTAGCCTCTTATGTGATACTCAGGAACTAACTAGGTTATACAGCATGATGCTTTCCTCAGGTGGATGGTCTTCATGTGAGGGGAAAGATGTTACTCCTTGTGCCTGAGAGAAATCCAGGTAGATAGGGTCCCACTGGGAGAACACTGCAGGGATCACCCACTGCTTGTTCTGTGGGGTAGCAACACAGAGCAGTGAGTGGTGTGGGGCAACGCTCTTGGATAATGACATTGATGTTCAAGGCCTATGGTCAATTGCCCTGGCAACGTTGCTTGCCAGCAGTGAGGCAAGTGATGCTGCCAGGGTGAGCTGGAGTTAGCTCAGACTAACATCCTGGTGTGTAATGTGGTGTAAATATGGCAGCTGTCATGGACTCTGTCCTGTCAAAACATGCAGGCAGCTCTCCATAAAGGTACTCTTTCACTCTTTCAGGATAAATCTTCGGACAAAAAAGTGCAAGCAAAAGGGAAAAGGGGAGCCAAGGGAAAACAGGCTGAAGTGGCTAATCAAGAAACCAAGGAAGATTTACCTGCGGAAAATGGAGAAACTAAAAATGAGGTCAGAAGCAGCTATGTGGTGATTTGGGTTCTGAACATGAGATCTTTATGAAAGTATATATGTAAATAAGTGTAAAGGTTCATTGTGTTGGTTTGGGTTATGTTTATGGTACTGGGGATTGAACTTGGGGTACTTGGTAGTTATACCCCCAACCCTCCTGTTATTTTGGAGATCAGGTTCTTACTATATTGCTGAATTGCCCAGGCTGAAGCCAAATTTGGGATGCTCCTGCTTCAGCCTCCCAAATGCTGGGATTACAGGTATGCATCACCACACCCACCTTTTTGGTATGAAACTTTTTTCGAAACATCATTTATTCACTTTTCTTTCATATGAGTGTAGGGTCTGTCTTTTTGGCGGAACCGGGGATTAAACTCAGGTCCTTGCGCTTGCCAGGGAAGCACTTATTCCACTGAGCCATCTCCCTGGCCCCTGTGTGGTGTCTTTTAAAACACATTACTAGTGTTTTTATTTGCTTTTTTTCTATGTTTTACATGGCAGTGCACAGGCTTGAGAATCTTGGTTTGTTTTGAGATGAGGTGGGCTGCAAACTTGACACTTTGACCTTAGGCTCCCAAATAGCTGGCACCTGCTCCCCTGCTTAGCTTTGTTTTTCTTTGGTGTTTTGTTTTTTGCTTTCATATCCATTTCCTGGCTTGATTTCTCATGAAGAAAGTAAGAGTAGACATAGTGATACATGCCTGTAATTGTGAGGCTAAGGCAGGAGGATCAGGTGTTTATAGCCAATGTATAGTCCATAATGAGACTGTCTCAAACATTGGGTTCAAGGCCAGCCTGGGGTACACATAGTTCAAGATCCTATCTTGAAGCTTACAACTTACTTTTTTTTAAAGAAAGAGTTTCTTCTCATAGCTTAAAAGAACAAAGGTATACGGGTATACTTCTTTAACTCCAGCTACTGGAGGCTGAGAATATGGCTTAGTGGTTGAGACCTCCTGGGTTTAAACGCTAGTGCTACAAAACAACCCACAAAATGTTAACAGTGAAAACCCCACTTTATTTTGAGACAGAGACTCCGTGTAGGTCCAGTTGGCCTCAAACTCATACCAGTCCTGCCTCAGTCCCCCAGGTGCTGAGATTATAAACATACACCACACACCTGGTGGCTTTTACTTTTTAATCTTAGTTTGTTTTTTGTTTTTTGGGTTGTTTGTTTTTTGTTTTTTTTTGCTGTTTGGGTTGGGGGCCTTGTTTGCACGTGCATCTTAACTTCCTTGTTCTTAGCAACACTAGGCATCACATACTGCTTGGGGACCAATATGCTGCACATTACCAAAATATAATATGTGTGGCTGTTGGTAGGCCACAGTCAAGGTAGTTGCAAGGTAGGACTTGGAGTAGGTAAATTTGCATATGCAGAATCTAGGTATGTGAGTCATGGTATTTTTAAGAATAGTAGAGTTACATAGCTAGGCATGAAGCACATCCCTTGTAATTCCAGCACTCTTAAAGGCTGTGGCAGGGATAATCACAAGTCTTTTGGATTGGGTTTGGTTTTGGATTGTAAATTCATACTCAGCCTAAGCAACTTAATGAGTTAATGAGACTGTCTAAAAGAGCTGAAGATGCAGCTTGGTGCAGAGGCACTGGATTCAGTCCCCAGTATTCGTTGTGTAAACGTATGTACATTTTCATACTTAGTGAATGCTGGTGATCTCAGGATGGTGGTACATAATCAGAAGTTTGCTCACTTGTTTTCTTTGATTTGCAGAGTGCAGCTTCTGATGAAGCAGAAGAAAAAGAAGCCAAGTCTGATTAATCACACACCATG
>NW_004524621.1:2287557-2291720 GCF_000260255.1 Octodon degus | reverse complement strand
CACATTGTCAGCATTTGAAGATACTGGTACTTAATCCTCTTACAGAAAATTTGCCTCTAAATTTGAAGCTGGAAAGTCACTGGAACAACTGAAAAACAATATATGGCTTTTTTTTTGGTATGTGTGTTAAGAATTGTGTACAAAGTGAATCATGTGTACTGATCCTCAACACAACCAATAAAATCTCAAATATTGAAGATAGTTCTGTGGTTTAAAGTCTGATTTACATATTATTTAAAAAAGTTCTGTACTTAACCTATATGTGAGGGTTGTTGGAGTTTAAATCCAAAGCCTCTAAACTGAGCTCTGCCTTTAACCCTTAAGACAGGACCTCACTTTTGTTCATTGTTGACAGCACATTGGAAGCCCAGGCTTTATGGATCTGAGGGTTGGATCCAGACAGGCTAAGTTGGTGAATTACACAAGCAGTGGCCGGAGAAGTTTAGGGTGTGGGGGTGGGGTTATAATCCCAGGACACTGGGTGGGATGTTTGGGGTTAAAGTTCCCAAGATCCCTTGAACAGGTGTGCAGATAATGCTGGACCTTCTGGCACCCAGGAGATCCTATGTCCAGTCCTAAACTTTATGGCCTATTTGCCAAGGGCAATGTGGACCTCTAATAGCTTCCTGATGTTTCTAGAGGGTATTATATTTGCTGAAGTCAGGTCTGGCCTGACAATTTTGCCTCAGCCTA
Source organism: Octodon degus (assembly GCF_000260255.1). Classification (NCBI taxonomy): domain Eukaryota; kingdom Metazoa; phylum Chordata; class Mammalia; order Rodentia; family Octodontidae; genus Octodon; species Octodon degus. Next base: position 2,291,027 of record NW_004524621.1, on the reverse strand, counting down.
TCAGAGTTTGAGTTAAATGTGCATCAATGATATCTTTTTTTAATTTAAAGGAAATAGTTGAAAGATGTAGAGTTGACCTGTATTGGCTTACCTGGCAGTACCAGAGGTGGAAGCCAAGGCCTCCTCCAGGCTAGGCAGGCACTGGCCCCTGAACTATGTCCCCAGCCCCTCACTGCTGCTGGATCACAGATCCAGTGTCCTGAAATAAATACTGCTTGTAAGGAAGGTTACAAGCACAGGAAAGCTGCAGATACACTGCAGTTGATATTGGGGTGGAGGGGTTGTGTTCTAGGCTTGGGCCTCAGTATAGTATTAAAGCTGGACTAGAACGCTCCTGGTCTCAGCTCTTGTCCAGCCTCAGCCTCCTGAGTAGCTGGGGCTACAGGTGCATTTCACTGTGCCTTGCATTGTATTTTTCAGTACATGCTTTCGTCTGTTCATCTTTTATGTTTGCTCTCTAAAAGCTTGAGAGGGAGAGACAGTGTGGGGAGTGCATTGATTTGCAATTTGAAAGTGTCTAGAGAACTTGGTGGGGGTACTCTTGAATTTAGGGAACTTAGGTTATCCCACACAGTGTACAGCCAGCTTGCTTCTTTTCCTTTCCCCTCCCCTCCCCTCCTTTCCCCTTCCCTCCCCTCCCCCTTCTTTTTGGTACTGGGAATTGAATTCATTGCCATCAGGTGCTATGCCACTGAGCTATATCCCTGGCTGGAAAACATGGTTTTGAACTGAGCTTCAAGGACACCATAGAACGAGTTCAATCTCCAGTACACAAGATAAAAATAACAGAATAATGAGGCTATGGGGTCTGAGTGAGTGCAAGGACCCTGGGGAAGAGAGAGGACCAGTGGCTGGACCTACATCTGAAGTAGTGATAATCAGATTTGCTTGAGTTCCTAAAAGGTTAACTGTGGGGATGTACTTTCCAGTGAGGTGCCACTTCCCTGTTATTGTACAGACTAATGGGAAAAACAACCAAGAGCCCAGTGCTTATGCAGCTGCACCCCCCAGGCCCCTGCTTTGCCCCCAGACAGCACTAAGGGCTCAGTAGGCTCACATTGTCTTAGTGGGTTGAACTCATTGGTATTAAAGAAAGGATTCTCAAGCAAATGGGTAAGGGTAAAGACTGAAAAGTGTCAGGAAGGTAGAATGGAAGCATTGTAAGAGCCTCCCTGTCTTGTCATGTATTCAGAAGTCCAGTAACCTTACACTTAGTTACCATCTTTTCTTTAAGACAGTCTCAGCAATACAGTTCAGTCTGTCTTTGAATTGTGTAGTCCAGGGTGGCCTCAGACTCAGTGATCTTTCTGCTTCAGCCTCCTGCGATTTTGACAGGCATGTGCCACCATGCACTGCCATACCATCCTTCTAAGAAAAACATCCCTCAACTGGATGTCCTCTTCAGCTGTCAAATGAGAACAACTTAAAAATTCCACTTTTGGGGACTGGTGAGATAAACTCAGCAATCTAAAGTGCCTGCTTAGGCAAGCTCAGGTGCAGGGGACCTTCGTTTGATCCCCAGCACCAAATGCTGTGCCAGCCCCACCCTCAGGGAGGGCTGAGCCTGCCCCACCCCCCCAAAAAATTCCACATTCCTAGCTGTGCCTAGTGAAAGTCAGTTTAGGGATTTGGAGCAAAGATCATTTTGGAAAAGATCATAGTGCCTACACTGTGGCTGCTTTAAGGACAACACGTCCCGGGTGGGTGGAGGTCAGAATTGTGCAGGAGCATAGCAGAGATCTGAGGGCTGGGAGGAGAAAGGAGTGATTGGCTTGAGCAGCAATTCACACTCATGGAGAGAACTCAGGAAATACACCCAAGCTAAAAAACCCTAACTCACAGCCTTAGGCAGCTTTGTAAATACCATTTGAAGGCAATGTCAAGCTGCTAAAGTGGGAGGATCCTTGCAAGTCTGAGACTAGCCTGGGCTACAAAAGTGAGCTTAAAGCCAGCCTGAACTGCATAGTGAGAACCTGTCTCAAAAAAGACATACACATACATACATGCAATGCTTCCTCCAGATCCTTCCACTTAAGCATTAAAATGATGGGGCTGGGGATATATCTGAGTAGCACAGCATCTGCTTGGCAAGTGCAAAGTTCTGAGTTCGATTCCAGATACAAAAAAAAAAAAAAAATCCTGACTAAAATGATGTCATTATGTGTCTTGTTCTGTACTCTTCATAGTGGGACTTCTGTCCATGGATGCACTCTAAGACATTTGTAAGTGCCACATAGCTATCTCCCACAAGAAGATGCAATTTATCATTGAGACTTTCTTCTCTGCTAACTTGTACAAATAGAGCTAAAGATAGTCTGCTTATTACAATCTTCCAGTTTGAAGAATTTGTCATAGAGTAATTTAAAGATAATGGATGTTTCAGAACATTAACAGCTGACAGGAATAGTTTAGTAGCAATTGGTTTATTTATTATTTTGTATTTTAGTACGGGGCCTACAGGGTCTCACTACACAGATTGGACTCAGTGATCCTCCTGTTTTCAGCCTCCCAAGTGCTGGGATAACAGGCAGGGCCACCATGCCTAGTCTCAGTTGCCTCGGTGTGCCCCAGGGGCAGGGCCAGCACCGCATGCAGGGGATCAAACCCCGGTTGCTGGGCCTGCCTAATAAGCAGGCACTTTAATTCATTGAGCTATCTAGCCAGCCCCATTGGTTTTATTTTACAATAGTTAGAGTTTATAGGCCAGGAGTGGTGGCACATGCCAATAATCACAGCACTCAGGAGGCTGAGGAAAGAGGATTACTGTGAATTCAAGGCCAGTCCAAACTGTACAGTGAAATTATGTCTGAAAAAGACAGAAAAAAATAATTAGGGTTTATAAAACCTAAAGCTAATATAGTATTTAATCCCAAGAACTACAAGTAATTATTTTAGACAGACTAGTGAATTTTCTTCAGACATGTTTATTTTAATTGCAAAATGTTTTAATATTTGTTTATCATTTGTTAATTTGTCCATTTTAACCTTTTATTTTTATTTATTTATTTTATTTTGAGGCAGGCAGGCTCTCATTATATAATTCAGGCTGGCCTTCAGCTTGCAATGATCTTCCTGCTTCAGCCTCCCAAGTGCTGGAATTACAGGTATATGCCATATACCATCTACAGCCTTTTAAAAATTTACTCTTTATTAGGGATAAATTTGCCTGTATCCCAGAGCAATTCAGTGTAGTAAAGTCCCAGAAACCATGAACCCACTGCCAATCCTGCTATTTGAAGCATTCATGTCATTTGTAGCAAATGGGTAGGCATGGTAGTCCACGATTGTAATCTTAGCACAGGGAAGGCTGAGGAATAAGATTGGCATGAGTTTGAAGCTAGCCTGGTTTATGTGGTAAATTCAAGGCCTAAACTACATAGCAGTGGGCTGGGGAGATAGCTCAGTGACTTCGGTGCCTGCCTGGCAAGCACAAGTTCATGAGTTTAATCCCTCATACTGAAAAAAAAAAA
>NW_004524621.1:2282526-2287185 GCF_000260255.1 Octodon degus | reverse complement strand
GCTGGCTGGCATGTGGTGCTGGGGGATTGAACCGCGGTCCCTGTGCTTTGCTAAGTTTGTTCTAAGTAGGTGCTTTAGACCACTGAGCCATCTCACCAGCCCATGCAGTGTGTTCTTGCCACTTTCTGAAGCAGCTCTAGAATCCTCTTTCCTAAGAGTCTTTAGCTGCACTGTTCTGGCTGCCTCAGTGTCCTGAATTGATAAAAATTTCCCTTTCAAGGTCATTTTAATTTTGTTTAAGAGCCAGAAGTCACACAGCACCACATCCAGTAATTAAGGTAGGAAAACACGGTGTCATGTTTTTATCTTTCTGTTGGATGGTACTTGCGGCCATAGTCACCATATTTTTTATCATATCTCGTAAAGACACTCAGGAAAGAGAACTCCAGAACAGGCTCAGAAAGTGGCCAGAACCATAGGGTAGCCAGGGGGAGGAGCTGAGTTGGATTTATGACTATGTCTTTTCCTGTAATAGATTTTTAAAACTGTAAACACCTACCGTGTATCTGATTGCACAGTGTGTGTGACAAAACTGCTGCAGGCTGACTGCAAATCCGCATGCATGGCTAAAATTCAAGCTCCATTTTACCAGCTAAAATGTAAGTATCCAATGAAAGATGATTGGTATTTCCTAATTTGTAGTAAAATTTTTTCCAATATATTTTTGTTTTTGCTACTAGGCCTTGAACTCACTGTTAAAAAAGTTTCACATATAAAAAAAAAGTTTTTAAATGTATAGGAGGGGTCAGAGATATAGCTCAGCAGCACAATTATCTGCCTGACAAGCACAAGGTCTTGAATTTGATTCCTGATGCAAAAAAAAAAAAAAAAAAAAAAAAAAGTATAGTTGACACTTATGTACCTAGCACCTAGATTCTACAAATCCTGTCACTGTTGCACTTGCTGCATGACTTCTGTTTATCTATTCATGCCTCCTCCCACCACTAATTGTATGTTTTAAAAAAAATTTTTTTTGAGGCAGGGTCTCGCTATGCAGTTCTGGCAGGCTGTGTGCTCACTTTTGTAGCTCCCAGGCTGACCTCGAACTCAGAGAGATCCTCCTGACTCAACCTCCTGATTGCTGGGATTACAGCCATGCGCCGCCACTGCTGGTTCCGGTTCTGGAGCTGCATGGTGGGTGCCCACATCCAGGGCCAAAATGGGGGTCCAGGGCCAAGATGGCATGCCGGGGCATCTGGGGCCAAGACCACATGGCATGTGGGGCTGGGGATTGAACTTGGGTTCTTGTGCTTGCCAGGTAGATGCTTATGCCTCTGAGCTCTCAGGCCCCTATAAGCTTAAAAATTAATTTCAAAATCAGTTGCAGCATCAGGGCATTTCCCTCCAAAACATCAGCACACTTCAATAAAGGCTAAATATTTGCTTATGATTCTATTTTCTCCTCTGGAGGTGAAATTTGCATGTGATGACTGGTGCACATCTTAAGCTTCCTGTCCAGGTCTGCACCTGGGGACCTCAAATCTCACTATGTTACACAATAGTCACCAACTTCCCAGGGGGTCCCTCACACTTCTTTCCAACACAGGCTAGTCTTGCCTGTCCTAGACCTTCATATAAATGGAATCACACAGAATGTACTCTATTTCTTATTTATTTATTTATTATGTATTTGGTTGTTACAGGGTCTCACTATGCAGCTCAGACTTATCGTAATCTTCCTGCTTTCAGCCTCCCCAGTGCTGGGATTACAGGCATGCACCACTGTGCCCAGACTCTGGCTGGCTCAGCCCGCCCTGGGGGCTGGGCTAGCACAGCATGTGATGCTAGGGATCAAACCGTGGTCCCTGCACTTACCTAAGCCTGCCTAAGCAGGTGCTTTAGTCCACTGAGCTATCTTGCTGGCCCCTCTCTTTCTTTTAAATTGGGGTATGTCTCACTGTGTTGTCCATACAGGCCTTGAAATTACTATGTAGCCCAGGATAGTCTCAAACAGCAATCTTCCTCCACCTCCTAAGTGTTGGGACTACAGGTATGCACCCTCCTGCCCTGCAATATATACTTTCTGAGTAATGTTTGTGAAAATCACCCATGCTTTTCCCCATACACATACTTGTTCACTCCTTTTCATTGCTGAGTAGGATACCAGTGTATGAATATCTGCGATTTGTTTATCTTTAAGCTTTTTAAAATTATTTATTTTATTTATTATTTATTTTGAGATGGGGTCTCCCTGTGTGGTGCAGGCTACCTTTGAAAACTATATATAGCCCAGACTGGCCTCAAACTCAAAGCGATCCTCCTGCCCCAGCCTTCTGAGTGCTGGGATTATAGGTGTGTACCACCAATCCTGGCTCCATTCTTTTGTAGGTGAACATCTAAAGTGTTTCTAGGGGCTGGGGAGATGGCTCAGTGGAATAAGTGCTTCCCTGGCAAGCTCAAGGGTCTGAGTTCAATCCCTGGTTCAGTCTAAATAAATAAATAAATAAATAAAAGTAAAGTTTCCTTCCTTCCTTCCTTCCTTCCTTCCTTCCTTCCTTCCTTCCTTCCTTCTGAATAAAGCAGCCAGGCATAGTAGCATATACATATAATCCCTTCATTTTAGGAGGCTGAGGCAGGAGGATGAGGAGTTCAATCCTAGTCTGGGCAATTTAGCAAGACTCTGGCTCAAAATATATAAGAGGAATGGAGAAAGCCCCCTCGTTTGCCTTGCTGTGCATGGCTCTGATAGGCACAGTGTCTATCTGTGAGGATGGAACTCAAAAGGGCCAGATCCTTCACTTCCACGCCACTGTAGCCTGTGTGGGATTCAATCCGACTTGCCCTTCTAGGATTTGGCTTGGCAGGTGAAGCAAAGACGAGAGAGACATGACTTTGAGGGCAGCTTGTAACTGGCCTCTTCCTGAGGCTTCTAATGCCTGGATGACTAGAGCTCTCCTAATTCACAGTTTTCCCAGGGAAAGTGACACATACCTATAAATTCTAACACTTGGGAGGCTGAAGCAGGAAGATTGCCAGGAGTTGAAGGCCAGTGTGGGCTACATAGTGAGACCCAGTTTCAAAAAATCCAAAAAACCCCAAACAAACAAAACAAATAACAACAACAAACCCAAGCCAGCATGCTAGAATCTTGATTTTTTTTTTTTGTTTGTTTGTTTTTGTTTTTGTTACTGTTGTTTGCTTGTTTTTGTTTTTGTCTTTTTTGAGCTGGGGATTGAACTCAGGTCCTTGCGCTTGCCAGGCAAGCGCTTATCCTACTGAGCCATCTCCCTTTGTACCAGAAATCAAACTCATGACCTCGCATTTACAAGGCATGCACTGTGTCACTGAGCTAAATCCCTGAACCTTGCATTTCTTGTTATATAACATAGCAAGAAGACCCTTCGCTTCCCAGCTTCCAGCATCATGAACTGAACAAACCTCCTGCTTCAGCTTTCCAAGTGCTGGGATTACAGGAATGCCCACCACACCTGGCTAAAGTATTTTGACTCAGGTAAGTTGAGCCCTCTGATCTTGTATTTTTCCAAAATTGTTTTAGTTAGAGGTGGGGGTGTACTCAGTGGTAGAAGCTTGCAAAATTTCCTGCATTGAATTCCCATAAACAAAACAAAACATAGCAATGAAAACTAAATGATACCTCGCTTTGGGGTGGAAGTGCATCCGTAACATGCTACATGAATAAAGGACTTCTCAGGGCTGCCAACCTTAGAGGTTGAGTGGTAGTATATTTCTCCTACACAGAAAAAAAAAAGAAAGAAAACTAAATGATATCATCTGTGGACACATTTGTCCACAATGTTTGGGCTGAATTTAGTCACAAGGAGTGGCTGAACACATCTGGAATATGAAACATTTGGGAAGACAATGGCCTGAATCCTTAGAAGTCAAAGTGGAAAGAAAAGGAGTAGGATAGGAGCAGGGAAGGCCAGGCGTGGTAGCACACACCTGTCATCCCAGCACTTGGGATGCTGAGGCAGGAGGATCACTGAGTTTGAGGACTGCCTGGGCTACATAGAAAGTTCAAGGCCAATCTGAACTACAGAGTGAGACCCTGTCTCAAAAAGGCCAGAAAAAAAAAGTAAAATAAAATAAAAAGTAGCAGGGGAGAAGCAACATTTCTAAGGAACAGAGATAAAACCAAATGCAGTACATGAAATTTCACTGGATCCTGAATTAAAGTTGTTGTATGTGTCAACTTGACTGATCTGCTCCTTGCAGATCCGGGACATACCTGGATGTGGTGCTGCACTCCTGTAATCCCAGTACTCTAGGAAGCTGAAGCAGGATGATTGCAAGTTCAAGCCCAGCCTAAGCAACTTTGTGAGACTCTACCTAAAATAAAAAATAATGGCATATGGCTGTAGAACAAGTACTCAGGAGGCTGAGGCAAGAGGAGTGCTATGAGTTTGAGGCCAACCAGGGCTATAGAAATTCAAGGCCAGCCTGAACTACATAGCGAGACTCTATCTCAATAAAGCAAAAATGAAATGAAAGAAAAGGTTGGTAATATAGCAAAGGCCATGGTTCAATCACCAGTACTGCCAAAAAATTGCTATACTTGATAATTTTATATAATTACATTGAACATATACTGATATATGCAACTATGGTATTACATTGTGATTATGTAGAATGGAGCTCTAAGTACAAATTGAAGCACTGAAATGAAATGGCATGACACAACTTCATAAAATTAGTATA
>NW_004524621.1:2265082-2282426 GCF_000260255.1 Octodon degus | reverse complement strand
TATTTGTGGATAGGGGGATGGGATTAGGAATTAAACCTGGGGCTTTTGCACTGACCTACATTCCCAACAATTCTTAAATTTTTCTTTCAAAGTTTGAAACAAGATCTTGCTAAATTGCCCAAGCTGCTCTCGGACTTGCAATCATCCTGCCTCAGCCCCTTGAAGGGCTGGATGACAGGCATGCACCATCACGCCCAGTTTTTTTGTTGTTGTTGTTGTTTTATTTTGTTTTTGTGAAACCGGAGATTGAACTCAGGATCCTCCACTTGCTAGGCAAGTGCTTATTCTACTGAGTTATCTCCCCAGCCCCAACACCCAGTTCTTTTGAACCATTCTTTCAGCTGTACTGTAGGCTTGAAAATATTCAAAATAAAATGTTGAGCAGAAGCTGACCATGGTGGCAGATGCCCTCATGGTGGTAATCTGATCTCTCTGGGAGACTGAGGCAAGAGATTTGAAATTTCAAGCCCAGTCTGAGCCATTTAGCAGTTTAGCAAAATCATTTTTCAGAATTAAAAAGAAAAACAAAGAAAAGCAATTGGCTGGGGTTGGAGCTCATCACAAAGGCCCTGGATTCAATCATTAGCACTGGAAAGAAGATTTCTCTTGGCTCCTAAAACAGTTAACACTTTTTATTTTATTTTTTTAAGGCAGGGTCTTACTATGCAGCTCAGGCTGGCCTTAAACTCAAAAGGATCCTCCTGCCTCAGCCTCTTGAGTGCTGGGACTATAGGTGTGTGCCACCATGCCCAGCTAACAGTTGGGCTCTGTTGCTAAACTTGGCATTGCATTTGTTTGGAATTTTGAAATACTTTATAAATGTCGAGCCAGGTGTGGTGGCCCTGGTGGTTTCCTGCCTCGCTGTTACTGATAATGATGCCAACCAGCAACCACTGGTGCCTCATGCAGCTGCTGCGGGGTAGGCTCCGGTGGAAGTCATCATTCACAGGTTTTCGGTTCAAGCACAGACTTAGGCTGGGTGTAGGAACTGTCCCTGTCCTGTTTCATAAGACAGAGCCATTGTGTCCCTCTGACTAGAATAGGGGAAGCCCCAAATGAAACTCAGATGTCTGAGTAGGTCCTTTCTGTAAAAAGTTCTTTTTAAAAAAATAAAGATAGAAGGGCCAGGAGAGATAGCTCAGTAGAATAAGCCCTTGTCTGGCAAGTGCAGGGTCCTGAGTTCAATCCCTGGTACTGCAAAATAAATAAATAAATAAATAAAGATACAATCATTGAATTCTTTTGAGGCAGAAGGACTACAAGTTAAATCCCAGACTAGGCAATTTAGTGAGATCCTGTCTGAAAACAAAATTTTATTTTATTTTAATTTATTTATTTTGCAGAACTGGGGATTGAACTCAGGCCCTTGCGCTTGCTAGGGAAGCGCATATTCCACTGAGCCATCTCCCTGGCCCCTGAAAACAAAATTTTAAAAGGGCTAGGGATGTAGTTCAGTGTAAAGGCCCTCGGTTTAAGCTTCAGCAGCAAAAACAAAGCAAAAAATAAAATGAACAAAAGGTATTGAGGGAGCATGCTGTGAGACCCCATGCATAGTCTATTAAAAAACAGAAGTCAGCAAGGTAGTTACACTGGTGGGAAGAGCATGTTAAGATTCTTGTTACCACATTTCTTATTTTTTTTAAATTTTCTTTATTTATTCTTTTGAGACAGGGTCTCACTGTATACCCCAGGCTGGGTTCAAACTCTCAGTGATCCTCCTGCCTCAGCCTCCAGAGTGCTAGATTAGAGATGTGCACCACCATGCCCTGCTATGGCAGTTTTAAATTCAATGATGAAAATTTCATTGAAATAAATGTTTATGCCTTTCTATAAATATATCATGCCAGGTATGGGGGGAAAGAAAGAAAGAAAGAAAGAAAGAAAGAAAGAAAGAAAGAAAGAAAGAAGAAAGAAAGAAAGAAAGAAAGAAAGAAAGAAAGAAAGAAAGAGAGAGAGAAAAAGGCAATAAAAATGTATTTTAAAAAGAGAAAAAGGAAAGTTCTATGGTAACTGTGGTCATGAGAGTGACTCTCCAAAGATGTCCCCAACCTAATCCCATCCCTGTTTACAGGTATATAACGTTTCACTACAGATCTGATGTGGCTATGGGCCCCAAGGTGAAGCTCTCTTGCCTATCTGGGTGGCTGATATCATCTCAGAGCCTCTGTAAGAGGAGAGAGCCCGGCCTCCCTCCTCAAAGTTGCAGGAGGAGCCACAGTGACAGCGAGTGGCCTGAGGACCCGGGGGGCAGGAGAGGGAAGCGCAGCCCTGCTGCTGCCCACCTCTCCGGGCCAGCCGGGCCTGCCGCTGGCTGCACTGGGTCCTTGCCTGGCAGAAATGGAAATGAAAATGAAAGCTGGAATGTAGGGGATACAGCTCTAATGAGAAAATTCAAGGGAGGACGGGAAATGTTCCAGCTCAGATGCTAGAGGAATCGCTGTGGCACGGGGTAGAGCCCAGCCCGCTGGAAGGGGTCATCCTCCCAGACCCAGGGCCACAGCTCTGGTTGGGGGACAGCTTGGTTCTGTGGAAAGGACTGTTCCTAATGGTCTCGGTCCATCCTGTGTGCCTCCGCCTTTCCTGGAATATAGGTGATCACAGATTCTGGCTGAGGCCTGAGACTAGGGGTGCAGGTGCAGGTCCCTGAGGACTTCTTGCTGGTGTCCTTGGTTTCTATGATGTAGAAAACCCCTGGGATCAGGGCTGGCAAGTCCTGGCCTGCAGCTCCTAGCAGCTGCCTGAAAGCTGCAAGGATGTTCTGTCAGCCAAGCACAGGACCAGGTCCTCTAGTAACAAAGACATAAGACAGAGGGCCCACTTTACTCTGGTTTAGTCACCCATCTGGCATTTGTAGACCTAAGGGAAAACTCTGTGTTCATAGAAAAGATGGTGTAGAAGTTCCTGGCTGTCCCTGAAGAAAATGCTCATGTTTTCAACAAGCAGCAAAAGAGGGCCCAGGATTGTGTCTGTGCCCTATGCCAGCCTTGAATCTTGACTGTATCATAACTTGGTCGAACCCAGTTTTGAACTTTTCACCTCCAAATTATAAAAGCATAAATTTCTGGTTTGGTGGTTTGTTTGTTTTTGAGACAGGCTGTCACTATTCAATTCAGGTTGGCCTCAGACTTGCAGTGATCCTCCTGCCTCAGCTTCCCAACTGTTGGGATTACATTTGTGCATCAGCATGCCCAGCCCAAACTTTTGTTCTTTTAAAGCCACTAACTTGTGGTGGTTTGTTAGAGCCCTAGTAGGAAACAAATAGTGTCAGAAGCAACCTTTAAGATTTTAAGATCTGAGCCAGATGTGGTGGCACATGCCTGTAGTGTCAGCACCTGGGAGGCTGAGGCAAGGGGATCACCATGAGCTCCAGACTAGCCTGGGCTATACATATCAAGACCTTGTCTCAAAAAACAAAAACGAAGCAAAGAAGCAAAAGGGTCCTAAAGGCTACTCTTGGAATTTAATGAATAATATGTCAAGTGGGCTAGGGTGTGATTCAGTGGCACAGCATTTGTCTCACATGCATGACAATCTGGATTCCTTAGCAACACACACACACACACACACACACACACACACACACGCACAATAACAACACTAATTATTATTTGTCAAATTATATGAAACCATTTTATCCATACTTTAAACATTTCAGGCTCTAAAAGAGATACCCTGCTACCTCCTCTTAGTTAATGATAGTCTCTGAACTAGGTAGGCTCCCTTGTGGCCCCAAGCTATTCAAACAAGAGTGATCAGCCTGGAGTAGTCTAGGCTCTGTAAGCCCTGCACCCTGAGGCATGCAGACTCAAATCTGAGGCCAGCCTGGGTGACTCCGTGAAACTCTGTCTCAAAATTTAAATAAATACACAAAGTTATTTAGACCTGATTATTTGTAGGGTTTTGTTTGTTTGTTTGTTTGTTTGTTTTGTTTTTTCTTTTTGAGACAGGGTGTCACTATGCAACTCAGGCTGTCCTTGAGCTCACTTTGTGGCCCAGGTTGCTTTCAAACTTGCATTGATCCTCCTACCTCAGCCTCCCACTGGAATTACAGGTGTATGCTGCCACCCCCTGCTTACTCATAGTTTTTGATTGGTGGTTACAATCAGTTGTCAGGGCTTAACCTGAAAACAGATTCCTGGGTTTGGTGCCTCCAGGGGCCATTTGTCCTACTTTTCTTCTTTCTTCTTCTTGTTTCTTGTTTCTTCTTCTTGTTGTTGTTGTTGTTCTTCTTCTTTTGCTTCTTCTTCTTGTTCTTCTCCTCCTCCTCCTCCTCCTCCTCTTCCTCCTCCTCCTCTTCCCTTCCCCTCCCCCTCTACCTTCTGCTCCTTTTTTTTTTTTTTTGACACAGGGTCTCACTCTGTTGGCCTTAAACTCATTGTGTAACATAGGCTGGCCTTGAACTCTCAGCAATTCTCTTGCCTCAGCCTCCCTAGTGCTGGGATTTGTCTTTGTTTCTGAGACTGCAGGGTGGGCAGTTGGGCAGAGCAGGACACCAAGTAGAGGATGTGTAAATCAAACTGGAGTGAAGAAAGACTGGCTGGAGTCAGGACATCTGGCTTCCTCTGGCTTTGAGGGTGTGTATGTCCTGCTTCAGGAAGAGCTGCTTGCCCTTTGTCACAGAGCCTGGTGGCACTGGCCCAGGAGTCAGGAGCTCCAGAGCCTCCTGCTGAAGTATAACAGCTACAGAAAAGCTTGGGCTGGAAGTGACCCCCCCTACCTTCTTTGTGTTGAAACCCCAAGTGCAGTTCTCTCTTCACTTCAGACTCCCGGTTGGGGTTACATGGCTTATCTTTATCAGAATCCACAAGACAAGAGAATCATAGGAATGCAGTCAGCTCACCAGGCTGGTGCTCACAGAGCCCCTGAGGCTGGATCCCAGTGGGCCACCATGTCTCCATCCCATTGAAAAGTGTGTGTGAAATTATCTGTGGGAATTCCCAAGAACTAAGCAAACTGTATTTTCCAGCCACCATGTCTAGAATACAAGGCACTAAATCTTATTGAGTCATTTGATCTTGCTACTAAATTAGATGCTGGAAGAAAAAAAAGATGCTGAAAAGATGTGCTTTTGGTTTAAATACATAAATTTCATTAGCCCTTTGAAATGTTGGTGTTTTGTTTTATTGTAGAGGGTGTTGAACCCAGGGCACTTGCACTGAGCCACCAACCCCCTTTTCTTATTGTGAGATAGAGTCTTGCTAAATTACTAAATGAATAATAAATAAATAAATAAATAAAAATTGCTCAGGCCAGGTCTGAACTGGCAGTCCTCCTGTCTCAGTCTCCTAAGTAGCTGTAGGTACAAGTGTGTTCCACCATGCCCAGTGAATCCATTTCTGCACAGCAAAAACTTGATGCCATATATCCACATACTGAGATTTCATCTTCTCTTGTACTGATATATATATATATTTGTTTATTTTTGAGACAAGGTCTTATTATGTAGCAAGGCTGGGTTCAATAAACTTTTGACTACTGAATACATCCCAGATTAAAAACCAACATTACCAGAACCCAGACATGTCCTTCATACTAGCATACCAGCATACCAGCATACCAGTCACGGATAGCCATCTTCCAGCTTCCAGTGCCTGGTTTTTGAACAGAATATAAATAGAATCCAGAAGATTGAACCTGGGACTTTAGCCCTGAACTACATCACCAGCCTTTTAAAATTTTAAGACAGGGTCTCACTAAATTGCCCAGTCTAGGATTGAACTTGCAGTCCTCCTGCCTCGGCCTCCAGAGTGGCTAGGATCACAGGAATATGCCACTGTGCCCAGCACTTAGGTGCTCTGGGTTCTCAGCAAGTGCTCTACCCATGAACTATATTTGCAGCCCTAACACACCTTATTTTATGTCTGGCTTTTGCAGAATTCTTTTACTTGAGAGTCATTTTTTGAGACTTTTTTGTTTTTGTTTTTCTTTGTGTTTGTTTGTTTGTTTGTTTGTTTGTTTTGGCTGGCTCAGGCTGCCTTAAGGGCTGGTCTGGTAATTCCGGTGGAGGTGGTGGTGGAACCTTAGTATCCTGCACCTGACTGCATTTGCATGAACAAGTGCTTAAACAACTGAGCTAACCCGCAGGCCCCCTGAGAGTCCTTTATATTGTACTTTCATTCCCACTGCCACTTAGTTAACATTCTGATGAATAAACTCCTATTTACTTATCCCCTCTAGTTGGTGGGCGATCAGTGATCTCCAGCTGGGGCTTGCTATGGATTGAATACATTCTGCCTCCCAGAAACTCTTGTGGAAATTCTGTCTCTGTCTCTGTCTGTCTCTCTCTCTGTCTCTGTCTCTGTCTCTGTCTCTGTCTCTGTCTCTCTCTCTGGCTCACTCGCTCACTCACTTGCTCTTTCTTTGGTACGGGGTCTTGCTATGCAGCTCAGACTCGTAGTGATCCTCCTGTCTCAACCTCCCGAGTGCTGGGATTATAGATGTGTGCCACCATTCCTGGTTCCGGGGCCAGCACAGCATTTGGTAGGTACCTGGAATCAAACCTGGGTCCTTGCACTTACCAGTCAGGCCCTTAGACCACTGAGCTATCTCCCCAGCCCTCCTGTGGAAATTTTATCTCCATTTGGGTGTAATGGCACACACTTGTCATCCCAATACTCAGGAGGCTAAGGCAGTACGATTGCTGTGAGTTCAAGGCCATCCCAAGCAACATGGTAAATTTAAAACCAACCTGAACTACATATAGAGACCCTGTATCAATATACACATGCATAGGGCCAGGGAGATAGCTCAGTAGAATAAGCGCCTGCCTGACAAGTACAAGGTCCTAAGTTCAATCCCCGGTACCACAAAAAAAAAAAAAAACAAAAACAAAACAAAAAATTAAAAAAAAAAAAAAAAAAAAAAAAAAAAAACCAAAAAACCTACATGCATGCACACATGCCTAAGCGAACTCCAGAAAAATGACCAAAAATATTCCACAAATGAACAAAAACCTTATCCCTGAAGTCCTTGCTGGGTGTGTATGGTGTATTCTAAAGTCTGGTGTTCTTGTAGGAAACCTAGGAAGCTCAGGAAGTAGTTGGACAGGGAAAAAGTGGTTGGACAACACGTCTCCTACTTTATGTAGTTGTCAAAGTTTATGTGTCTGTTGTTTGCCACTGAAGAAACTTTATACTTACACTCCATCCATCCCCATCTTCCTGAGATAATCATGCAGCTAAAATCCTTGAAAAATTTTAAGATTGTAAACCGGGCGTGGTGGCACACGCCTGTAACTTCAGCACTCTGGAGGTTGAGGCAAAAGGATTTTTGTGAGTTTGAGACCTGCCTGGGCTACAAAGTGAACTTAAGCCTAGGCTGAACAGCATAGCGAGATTGTCTCAAAAAAAAAAAAAAAACAACAAAAAACAAACAAACAAAAAAAGGTATGGTGGCACATGCCTATAAGCCCAGCACTTGGGAGGCTGAGGCAGGAGGGCCAACATGAATTGAAGACTAGCTTGGACTGCATAATGAGACCATGTTTTAAAAAAGCAAAATTTAAAAAGTGAAAAAGATTGTAAATAACAGTTGGGGGCTAGTCATTACTCTATGGAGACAAAAGAATGCTGAAAAATTTCTCTTTTAGTAATTTCGAAGTCACCAAGTAGAAAGCATTACTATCTGGTTCAAGGTAAATATACATAGTGTATTTTTTGCCATGAAACTAGAGTTCTTGGGTTGTTTTCTTAGTGCAAAGGACAGATTTTTCTCCCATTGTCATGTGCTCTCTGGTGAGGCTTGGAAATGAAATTGTGTGGAACTCCTATCCTTCCTGGGGTTAGTCGTTGGCACAGCTTGTCTTATAGGCTTCTTGTAGGAAATTACATCTTTTGTTATTATGGGAGATTAATCCACTCAAAAATTACAATGAATGCATTTATTTTGTGTTAATTTGCAGCTACCTTAGGTAGCACTGTATGAATTCTGTTCTTATTCACTGATTGATTGCCTTCCTACTGAGTTGCATCTCCAGCCCTTTATCTTGAATTTTGAGACAGACAGAGTTTTGCTAAGTCACTTAGTTGCCCAGGCTGGGCTTGAGCTTGCATTCCTCCTGCGTCAGCCTCCTACAGCACTGAGATTGTAGGCATGCAGCAACGCACCCAGCTGAATTTTGGTCTCTTACGCCTCTGTTTAGCTGGACAGTGACACTGGCTTCTGCCATCTCACCAGTCTGTTGGAAAGTACAGGAGCCCCACTTACCCAATGCAAAGCCTAGTTCTTCTTGCACATGGGTGAAGCCCTATATAGAGAGGACTGGCTTTGCCTTCATGAAGCTAGAAAGATGTGGGGCAGCCAGAGCCCTGACATTGGTGGGCTGGGCCTCTTCTTGCCCCAGGCCACACCAGCTGTGGGGCCATTGCCTGTCCCCTGCGCGTGGCCACTCCTGGGATGCTATGATCTTGTTCCTTGGAGACTGCCAGGCTGCAGGAAATGGTTCTTCCCTTGAGGAGCCCAGGTGGCAGGAAGCAGGCTGTGGGCTGAGTGGGCATGTAGAAGGCCTTAGAGTCCTTCTGCGTGGCCTTCTGTGAGGAGCCATTCACTGGAGTCCTTCCAGGAGGACAAGGTTGGCTCAGGAGAACCTGGATTTTGGTGGCTCAAATCATCTTTTCCCCATTTCCTCACAAAGTCATACAGAAAACCTTTGGTGGCTTTAACTTTGTTTGAGACAGGGTTCCACTATACAGTTCAGGCTGGCCTTGAACTCTCTTATGTAGCCCAGGCTGGCTTGGCTTTGAACTCAACTGAGATCCTCCTCCTGCCTCAGCCTCCTGAGTGTTAGGATTACAGATTTTCAAAGAGATTAACAGAGGTGGAGGTGAGGAAGCTTTTGTAAGGAAGGAGTTTAGGGGGCTGGATGACTCCTTTGAAGCAGAACACTAGATGTGTCTAGACAGAGCAGAGGGAGAAAAAGTGCATAGGAGGGTGGAGTATGGGAGGTGTGGGGGGTCCCAGGGGGCAGCAACAAGTTCTGGAGGAGCTGAGTGACAGGGTGGGCACAGGCCCTGGGCTCCTGCCCAAACCTCCCATCTGACCTGGAAGAGAAACCCAGGCCTGTAGCAGGGGTGGTAGAGGAGGAAGCAGAGAGCTCTCTGTGGCCCTTGGGAGTGGCAGCTGCATACCTTGTGGAGCAACCAAGCCTGGTCCCACCCCATCCCTGCTTTCTGCTAAGCTTCTGATCTAACAATTCTGGAAACCAGAGGACCAGCTGCTGGTTCACAGCTCACGTTCCCAGGCATGGGCAACATGGAGAGTGGGGAGCAGGAATTTCATGCAGTTTTAAGAGCAAGGCCAAGAGCTAGGCATGGTGGTGCATGCCTGTGTTCCCAGCATTCTGGAGGCTGAGGCGGGAGGATTGATTCAACTGTGAGTCGGCCTGGGTTACAATGAGGTTCTGAAAAACAAAACAAAACAAGAACAAAACAAACCCACAAGTGAGATTCTGTCTCAAAGAACAAAGCAAAGCCCAACAAGATTATTAAAGTCAAAAGACTTCACCCAGTGAAGTCCTTCATCCAAACGCAGACGAATTCTGGACCCAGTGCCCATGTTGTTTCTAATGCTCAAATTAAGGACGGGGCTTGGGCCAGTGACTGCAAGTGGAGGACAAACAAAGACAGGAGCCAGTCCCAAGGAGAGGCAGAAGTTGAAGAGGTGGTAAGTATGGGAACAAGGGTGGCCTGTACCTGAGCCTGCAGTGGGCAGAGGCTGGGTCAGGCTCAGGGAAATGAAAGTTCTGGCAGCAGCAAGTGTGGAAAGGAAGAGTTAGACCTGCCCTGACTGAGTGCAGATACCTGGGCATGTGGTACAGGTGTGACTACTGCCTTTGTGTACCTGGGTGCCCCAGTCCAGTGCCAGCACCAGAAACAAGGATCAGACACCTTTATGAATTCTTTCCAAGTCCTTTGTAGTTGTTAGGTTGTCAGGATGTTGACACTTGTGCTTCCACCTCTAGGGATCTGCCCAACATTCCTGGGACCCACCCCAGCATTCCTCATGGGCGCTAACCGCTAACCTCCGAGGCCTCACTGAGCCTCTGACAAAGCCTTGGTCTGGGCTGGGGATACAGCTTCCTGGTAGAGCACTTCCCTAGCATGTGTAAGGTCTGGGCTTCCATCCCTAGCATCGTGAAAAACAAACAAACAAACAAACAAACAAACAGCTGGGCATGGTGGTACACCCTTGGAATCCCATTACCTCGAGTTTAAGGCCAGCCTGAATTACATAGTCAGACCATGTCTCAAAAATGCAGCTGGGGATATAGCTTAGTGGCACAGTACCTGACTGGCGATCTCAAGGTGTGAGTTTGATTCCTGGTACTACCCTCCTCCCCCAAAAAAAGATAAAATACAAAAATGCAGGCTTTAAAAAAAAAAAAGTGTAGGGGTGCATGCCTATAATCCCAGCACTTAGGAGGCTGAGGTAGGAGGATTGTTGCCAGTTTGAGTCCAGCCTGGGCTACAAAGTGAGCTCAAGGCCAGCCTGAACTGCTTAGTGAGCAAAAAGACAAAAAAAAAAAACAAAAAAAAAAAGCGGGCTTTTTTTGTGTGCTTGATCTCACCTTCCACTTTCCGCTCTGATTGGTCTTGCGGTAAGCGCTGCTCTGCATCATCCACCGTGCTCTACATCATCCACCGTGTGAATGCCTATGTGATGCCTGTTACTCACTGTTGCTGCTGAATGGATTTGAAGTTCAGCTTACATGAACATACACTGAACAGTCTTAGACCTTAAATTGTGCAGCTGATTTTCTTTGTAGCATCTCCACTACTTAGATTTCTATACCTCATGTCTTAGTCTGTCAAGATTGACCTGTCTTTTTCTTTTTTTGTAGTCCTGGAGATTGAACTCAGAGCCACACTAGGCAAGCGCTCTAACACTGTGCTTACCTAGCCAGTTAATCCTCACTATTGAACACTCTCTTATGTGGTCATTATGTGTGATCCTCCTGCCTCAGTGTCCCAGAGTGCTAGGATGACAGTTGTAGCCTGTCATGCCCAACTGTATTTTTTCTTTTTAAATTAAAACATTTCCCTTTTATCCTCAGGTGAATTGTTAAAACTGTGGCTCGGTTTCGTTATTCTTAATATGGGAATAACTGCCTTGCATGGTGGCACATGGCTATCATCTCAATCTTCTGGAGGCTGAGTGTAGAAGGATCACTCCAAGTCTGAAGGCAGCCTGGGCACATAGTGAGTTCAAGGCCAGCCAGAACTACATAGTGAGACCCAGTCTCAACCCTTCCTCTCCAAAATATGGCAATAGCTGAATCAAAGAGTTGTCAATATGTACTCTGCATGGATTTTTACATTTCAGATATAATGTGCTAGCTGTGTAACACTGTGTGTTCCTACTCTTCAGGCTCCCTTTCCTTCCTTTGTGAAATATAGCAAAAGAGAAAGAATTCTGCTGCACTGAGTCTGGCCTAAGGTAATAATTACTATCTCACCTGGTTTTATAGCCTAGCTATTGCTTCCCAACTATGTGCCCCTAGGCCTTTCTCTATCCTGGGTTTCCATTTGTCACAGTGAAGAGTGCAGGTTAGAATGTTCTAGCTGGCCTGAACTACTGGCAATACATACAAGACTGTCCCATTGACCAGCTTGAACCATTGGATGGGACCATGCCAAGCTGTCAGATGAACAGCATGCATATACTGCAGGTGGTGCAGAGCTGCCTGCCAGGCAGGCACATGAATTGGGTGCTGGCCCCCTCCTGCACTGTGAATAAGCCCTAAGGGCTGCTCTGAGAAGAGGATTTTAGCCTTGTTTGCCAAGGCTAAAATACCACAGCTCCCGTGATGGTGGAAGAGTATTCACTTAGCCAGACACACACACCCACACCCTCCTACCTTTGGTCAGCATGCAACTTTTTGATAATTTTGATCTCTACATAATTTCTTTTTTCCCCTTTTCTTTACTGGGGGACTGAACCCAGAACATTTGCACTCAACTACAACAACAGGCCTTCTCCATTCCCTGCCATCAGCTATTGTTTTTTATTTTTTAATTTTTTTGAGACAGTTCTGTGTCATTCAGATTAGCCTTGAATTTGCTGATTTGAGGCAGGCCAATTCTTCTACCTCAGCCTCCTTAGTAACAGGGATTATTCTACAGGTGTGAACTACCACACTTGCTTTTTAAAATCTTGAGGCTGAGCCAGGAAGTGAGTTCAAGGCCAGCCTGAACTATATCATGAGATGCTACCTTAAAAAAAAAAAGTCAGAAGAGTATTTGTGATGGTGTCACAATAAGCTGGGAAATGACTACCAGGACTCACAAAGGCTCCCTGCACGATCAGGTCTGGTTACCTGCTGCCCACATAGAGCTGTAATTCCACGTAGTGACCAGCGCAGATTCTTGTCATATTTTTTTGGGGTAATTGTCTTTTTGAGACAGGGTCTAGCTATGCAGTTTAGGCTGGCCTTGAGCTCACTTTGTAGCCCAGGCTGGTCTTGAATTTGCAAGGATCCTCCTGCCTCTGTCTCCCAAGTGCAGGTCTGCACCACTATTATTCTCAGTGAGGTTTTTACTTTATAATGTTGCAAAGTGAGTGGGGCATTTATGCCTATAATCTCAGCACTGGGGAGGCTAAGAGAGGAGGATCACTGTGAGTTGGAGGCCAGCCTGGGCTACAAAGTGAGTTCAAGCCAGCCTAAACTGCATACTGAAACCTTGGTTCGAAAAGACAAATAACAAAAACAACAAAAAAGACAAAATGAATATGGCTCTTCGGTCAATCTTTGAAGTTTAAATTCTTCCCCATTTTTGTTGTTTTGTTTTTTGAGACAGGGTCTTGCTTTGTGATTCAGGTTAGCCTCAACTTTATTTATTTATTTTTTTTAATTTTAAATTTTTTTTTTTTTTAGCCTCAACTTTAAATCTATCCTCCTGCCTCAGCCTCCCAAGTGCTGGGATTACAGGTGTGCACCAAGGTTGCCCAGCTCCAACCTTATAACTATTGCTTTAACACATCTTCATTCTGTTCCTATTTAAAGGGTCTACACTGTGTGTTTTTCCTGACTTCTACTCTCAACTATCTCCAGTCATCCTTCCTGGTTTAGAACCCACTTGTTTCCAATTTCAACTTGTGATTTATTGGTCCTGCTCAACTAAAACCTACTGTTCAACTAAAACCTGCCAAACCTACTAGATAGTCATATGAAATTCTGTTTAAATAGTATTTAAACAGGAAATATTATTGGCCATCTATCTTATGCCTGAGATCCTTCTCCACACACTAGTGTGGATAACCCAAATTTTCCTATCATTTCCCTTTCATGCAAATTGATCTCCCTTCTACCTGTCTAAATCTTTTCATGTTTTCCCTTAATACACCAGTTTCTTTTGTGAGGAGGACTGGAAATTGGATTGAGCTGCACTCTCTCAATCCCTGCCCCTTTTGGGCCAAGGTATGGGTCAATTCTCCTGGCTGACCTCCATTTCTGATCCTCCTGCCTTAACATCCTAAATGGCTGGGATCATGAGTATGTACTGCCACATCCAGCGCTAAATAAAGTCGTTTGATGGCAAAGCTGTGGTTTATTCATCTCTTTATCTCACCTCTTGGTCGTCCTTGCTGAAACAGCACTAGCCCAAATATTACTGTATGGTGCATACTAGAATTTCCACTCTTTGGTGTAAATAATGAAAATGAGCTTGGATGTGTGCCTACTAGATAGCACAGGTCACCTGTCATTCAGTCTTCATAACCCTGAGGTAGACAGTCACTGGAGGGGGTGATCTAGTCAAAGTCACGCGGCTCATCATGGAGACAGGAAAAGCTCATACGGGAGTCCGGCCACTGTGACCTTTCCCTTCCAAGAAACCCACACGTTTTCCATTCTCCAACAGGGCAGCGGTCTTTAGTCCTCAGAGCAGTGCTTAGGGCACTGAACAGGGCTGCGCTGCTGGATCGAATCCCGTGAGGCCACAAGCCCAGCGCAACGAACCTGCGAACATTCTGGTCCTTTTCTACAATCCCACCTCAAATCCTATCTTCTCCCAAGAAGCCCTGGTGACACATCCTACTCGTTCTTGGCACGGACCCTGTTCCCCGGGGCCTGATGCGGCCTGTCCCTTGCTGAATCCCGCCAAGACACTGCCCTCGGAGGAGACGGGGATCTTTCTCGCAGCGGCAGGGACATGCCGTGGGGTGGCGGGACTGCGGTTCGGTCTTTCCCTTGCGCAGCGCTGCAGGGCAGGTATCCGTGGGTCCCCGCACCTAGGGTCCTCCGCGGGGCTGGCGGGTCCCTCCCTACTCCCGGCCGCCGGTCCGAGCTGCTCTCCTTAGTGTGCACAGCGCGGCCGCCAGCGGTTAGGCGGCCTCTTGCAGGGGCTGCAGCCCTGGCTCCGGTGACCACCTGAACGCCGTCCTTTTCAAAGCACCTGGCCAAGAGGCGTCCACACCAGTCCCACTCACGTCCCGCCAGGGTCCGCCAGTCCATCTGCCGCCGGTGGGCCCCTCCCCTCGCGGGCCCCGCCCCCGCCCCCGCCCCCGCCCGGCCGCAGCTCGACCTCCGTCCCCGCCACCCGCCGGCAGCTGGGCGGCCGCCGCCGCCGCACAAAGGCCGAGCCGCTTCACCGCGTGCAGGGATCCGTCCGCAGATTCCCCCCCCCCCAGGCTTGTGCCGTCGTCTCCTCCCGGCCCGGATTCTCGAGCCCCCGCCTCGTCCTTCTCGGGGCGTGGGACACAGCGGGGTACCCCACTTTTCCAGGCGGGGAGTATCGCTTAGCAGCCCTGTGGAGGGACTACTTTGCATTCCTGTGGAAGGACTACTCCGCCCTCCCCTGCGGAGGCGTCGCGCGCAGGCGGCGCGCACGGCATGGCGGCGGCGGCGCGCGCCTGAGGAGAGGGGACGCCGGCCAGCTCAGGCCTCGGCGCGGCCTACACGCCCCGCTCGCTCTCTCCCGCTCCCGCCTCTGCGCCCGGCCATGGCGGAGCCGTCGCCCGCCCGACGCCCGGTTCCCCTTATCGAGTCGGGTAAGCCGGGGCCTCGCCGCCCCCAGCAGCGGGCCCGTCATGTCCTCTTGTCCCCTCCCGTCGGTCTTGACCCAATTCTCTCCTTCCCGCAGAACTCTACTTTCTCATCGCCCGGTACCTATCGGCCGGCCCGTGTCGCAGAGCCGCCCAGGTGAGTGTCCTGCTGCGGGGGGCGCGGGCTGGGCCGGGGCGGGGGCGCGGGGCCCGGCTGGCGGCCGCAGCTCTGAGCGTGCGTCTCTCCACAGGTGCTGGTGCAAGAGCTGGAGCAGTACCAGGTCTGTCCCCGCGTCCCCCCGCGTCCCCCGAACCCCCACTCGCGACCCCCGCCCGTTTCCCCGCGCCGGCTCGGTGGTCACTGGCGCGCGTGTCGTGTCTTTCCAGCTGTTGCCGAAGAGGCTGGACTGGGAGGGCAACGAGCACAGCAGGAGCTACGAGGAATTGGTGAGCACCGGACGCGTCCCCGCCCGCGTCCCCGCGCGCCGCCCCTGCCCTCGCCCCTCCGGGCACGCACAGTGCGGCCGCGCCCGGAGTGGGCAAGGACCCCCTCCAATCCCACCACGCTCGGAGTTTCGTTTGTGTGTGTGTGTTTATTTTCATTTTTATTTTTTTGCGGGTTGGCGTCTGGGTTTGTTTTGGCAGGAAACGGCCGGGGGGCGGCAGGGGGCGGAGAAGGGGGCGCTGCTGCCGCGGCCTGGGTGGGTCTCCAGGTGCGGCCGCCTACGGGGGCGGGGTGCGTCCGCCAGCCACTCAGCGGTGCGCTCTCTTCGCCGTGTGTCTGGGCCGCATTTGTAAGCCGTACTCTGATTGGCCGCCTCACTTCTGCCCTGCCCAGCTCTTCCAACCACTTGTTCCTTAGGAATACTCGTGGGTCTCTAGGTGGAGAGCGCTGCTCGGGTTGACCATCCCCCCGCCCCCGTGAGTTAAATACGTGAATATGCCGCTGCAGGGCTTTGGATGCTTTGAACCGTAGTGTTTGGACTCCCTTACGAAGTTGATTTACTTTGATGAGCTATGCTTGATGTTGCTGTTTGTAACTCCAGAAGGGCTCTTGAGCAGTGTTAACGTGGATTACATTTTTCTTTTGGGTTTGTAATCCTGTTTAGTTGGCTCTTATAATCTATAATACAGGTTTATCCACAATCATAGCAGTTGTAGAAATTTGCCCTCAGTGGAATAAGACATTTTCGCAGAAAGTGTTTTTGACACTTTAGGAATTCTTTTAATTAATTGACAGTCCATCTTCAGTGTCTTTTATAAAGAACGCAATTAGAAAAGGCAGAAGTCCTTTTTTTAAAAAATGTATTTGGTACAGGGTCTACAGGGTTTCATCAGGTACATTGGACTCGTAGTGATTCTCATGTTTTCAGCCTCCTAAACGCTGGAATTACAGGCGCAAGTCCAGTCTCAGTCTGCTGTCTCAGTGCGTTCCCTGGGGCAGGTCGCCTGGGCTCGACTAGGCAACCTGGGGATAGAGTCCCAGTCCTTACATCTGCCTAAGCAAACGCTTTAGTCCTCTGCGCTGTCTGGCTAACTGACAAAAGTCTTTCAATGAACTTTTTTACCCAGTTCTGAGACCTACATGCACAAGGTGGTGGAATATTACTCTTGTACTAAATATAATAGTTACAGATGACTTACTTATTAACGTTTAAGTATTCTGTAGTTTTGCTTTGTGTAGACCTCAGGTCTGTTAGTGCTCTTTATTTACCACAGCCACACCCCCAGCCAAGTTTACATTAACATTAAAGTAACAAGAAGTTTTAATATGCCTTTATGTTTTTACATACGTAATCCAGAACAAACAAAAAAGTGAACAAATGAGATTATTGTGAGGAGTTTGAGTTCTAAAATTGATGGATCATGTTTGTTTTCTTGAACTTGATATTTTGAGAAGATTCTTTTAGGGGGCATCTTCTGGGGGATAGAACCTAGAACTTTTCCAGTAATGGGAGGCTTTACTGTTGCACTACAGCCCCAGGTAAATACCACTTTACCTCTTCAGCCTAAAACTTAGTTAAGGCAACATTTAAGGGGCACCCTTGCTTTATTCTTGTTTATAGCATAAAATATCCTTTGGGACAAGAAGAGAAATTTGCCAAGATAACATTGGAGTTATGCTACTACAGAGAAAATTCCTTTTTTTTTAAAGTCAGGATTTTGCTATTCAGTTCAGACTGGCCCTAAACTCACTTATATAGCCCAGTCTGGTCTCAAACTCAGTCTGCCAGACTCTGTTCCTCTGCCTTCCTAGTGCTGGGTTTGCACATGTGTATCACCATGGCCAGCAGGCAACTTTCTTTTTTTAATTGTTTTATTTATTTGAGAGAGAGAGAGAGAGAGAGAGAGAGAGAGAGAGAGA